>NC_083616.1:23287741-23492741 GCF_963584025.1 Labrus mixtus
CTAACACTCATTACGGCTCAGACAAGTAGACTTGTGTGTGCTGGCCTGGAAATATACAGCCTTCTCCTGTGTTACACAGTCCAGCCATAAAGGCCCCAACAGGGCATATGGAAGACATAAAAACTGCAAGGGTTAACTACACCTCAGACAGACCGACCGGCTGGTGGACCGAGCATGTAGCTACACCCACTTACCGTGAAGAATTAGGGTGCAGACATGGAGAGGGAGGGGTGCAGCAGAGGGAGAGGGGAGGGGGGGGGGGGGGGGATGAAGGTGTGATCAGAGGAGACGCACGAAAAGGGGGCTTTTCCTCATTTGAGGAGAGAACTAGAGGTGACCGTGCCAAACGATGTAGCTGCTTTAATTTGTTGGAGATTAGCTGTTGAACGTGTTTTTAATCAAAGTGTATAACAGTGGCATCGTCAGACTCACGGCTTAATTACGTTCCAGCTCCCCAACCTGCGCTCAGACAGTCAGCCCGCCTTGCTCTCTCATTAACTAAATCTAATAAAGTCTTTGGAGGAACAGGCATCTTGAAATGAATCCACTTATATCGCTTTCCTGGGGGCCAACGCGTCTCCTGGAGGATAAAACGAAGCCTACTGTACATTATCAGCCACAACGCTTAAATTGAATAATTAATCTCTGAGAGCAGCTGAAATTACGAAAAAAACACTGCTGCTTCCATCGAGGGAGGCGACACATTTCAGGTAATGCCAGAGGCTGAACGTCACTCTGTCAATGAAATACTCACATTGTTTTCTGCCTTCAAGCCATACTTCTTCTTATCACGCAGGAAAATGACTGTCTGTCAAAATGATATCCCAACTACTGTAAAGCGTTTTGCTTTATCAACATTACCAACTATTGCATCTATTCGCCTTCACAATGCTCAGATGCAAAGACGATGTAAACTTTCAAGGATTCAAGGATTCAAGGACACATGTGAGTATAAACAGGAGAGAAATAAGCAACTCGGTATTTGACTCCTGGCCTGCGACAATTTGGTGAATGTTATCCCTGCTCCCTACTCCCCACATTTTATGTCTCTCATCAGCTGTCCTATATAATAATAAAAATCTTTAAAATCCATAAATGACTCATCAACTACAAGCTCAGTCCTTCAAAATATAAATGTAATATTTTGTACAGTTTACCTCAACACCTGAAGTCTTAATCTACTTTTCCAAGTACACCTTTAATATATATTTTCCTTAATATGATGATTAACTATTTTCTTCTAATATTCAGCCACAAAAGAAAAAAAAAACAGTAAAGAAGGAAGTCATGTTGAGGTCAGTGAGTTGCTCCATGTGCACTTACAGAGGGTAGTTCACTTGCTCCGTCACACACCAGATGCCGACTGTCACTGTGCACTCTGCCACGACCAGAAATCAACTATTTCAGGCTAAACTGTGCTGCAAAGTGTTTTTCATTAAGCATCTCTGGTAGCACTAACATTGCACTACTCAGGATAATTGATCTGTATTGAATTTCCGGGGTTCCTAACAACCCATGCTGTGTTTCAGTGCTTCTTTCACCTTGCTGTCAGGGTAACAGGATACATCTTCAGGCATGGCAGTAAAATGTGGTTATTTAAAAACTGCTAGTTAAAAAAAAAAAAACCCACCTCATCATGTTTAAGAGAAGATGAAATATTTAAATGAGGGGGAAAAAAAGTGATGGGTTATAACAAGGAAGGGTGATAATCTTCTGTGACTTGTTCATTTAACTTCATTTAAATCTTTATTTGAAAATTCAAACTTTATATTAAAAAGACAAAACTAAATCAAAAGCTATTAAATCAGAGGATTACTTGGCAGCTTTAGTATAATCCTGTGGGTTATTTTACTGCTAGCAATTTTAAAATAGCTCATGAGAAATCGGTAATTGACTGCTGCAAAATACAGCTGCCTTCCCCAGCTCTGCTCCCTGACTTGTGTGTCTCTGGTCGGGGTGCTGACAGGATCCCCGAGGGGCCGAGGCCTTCATGCCGCAGGGTTTTCAGTTCCAGCTGAGATTAGAGGGAGCCAAGCGATGAGGCGTCCCTCAAACATCCTGAGCAGAGATGGGGCAGGACAATGGAGCGGCTGTGTCTGTGTCAACACCAGCTCTCCAAACACACACATGTGTAAGATGACATGCTCGCACAAACAGACA
This sequence comes from Labrus mixtus, assembly GCF_963584025.1. Lineage (NCBI taxonomy): Eukaryota > Metazoa > Chordata > Actinopteri > Labriformes > Labridae > Labrus > Labrus mixtus. Next base: position 23,289,902 of record NC_083616.1, read on the forward strand.
TGCACCCTTTCCTCTCCTCTCAGCTGCACCTGCACGCACATTACAACACACTCACTTCCTTCTGGTGTGCGAGTCACAGCTTTTTAAAAGCAGAATCTTCAGGTCTACACTGGAGGTATTGTATGATAAAGACCATTTACTGCAAATGGTGTACTTAACATCACCGTCGACCATTTTCCAAAGCAAACATTAAGTTTAAAGGTCGATTTCCTGCCCTCCAGGCAGTCAACGCTTTCTTTATATTTAATGACCAATTTAAATGACTGTGCAGAAAGTTGATGCTTGCCTGAAATGCAGGATCCATCACAGGCAATACTTTATTTCCTGCCAAATTATTACATTATTAACTCAAGTTATAAGTGGCATATAAATCCTATACAGAAACGTTTAATGGATACTGACGCTTAGATAACATGAAAATCTATTGTCATGACTGATGTTTTTTTTCTCCTTTACACTTTATGTAACGGTTATATTTATCAACAAATTAGGTGAATTCTCACTTTTGATGAGCTGCAATCTGAAATATTAGACACTGCTGCTGAAAAGTTTAATAAACATGCGTCTATTCATTTTGGAGCAGTTCACTTATTGATGCATTCCTTGAATGTAGCTCTCAAGGAAACAAAAAGACAGGAGAGAAAGAGTGGGGAACCATCATATCTAAAAGAGTTCATAGTGCATTATTACCCCTGTTGAACATTACACTCTGAGAATGCAGACCTGCTTCAGGTACCTACAGTCTCTAAAAGTGGTATGGGAGGTAGAGCCTTCAGTTATCAGGTCACACTTTGGTATCACCTAACAGTCAGGTTACAGCTTTTAGGAATTGGTGAAAATACAGATTCAAATTGATTGATTATAATATGAACAAAATGTAGATATACAGTATGCCTTCAAACTTTTGAGACATCAGCATTTCACCTCTGTCAGCTTTTTAAATATTGTCATGAGTCGTTATGCCCTGAAAAAGCTGCGATAAGATCCCACTGACCGAGCCGCCTGAAGCCGAGGTCGCATTTCAAGACGGTTCTTGCTCACTGAGCACAGTTCAGACTAAACAACTGGCCTGACTAAAGCTGCTGAGCTGTCCTGGTATAGGGCAAAAAAATGTGGCACAGATTAATGAGACAACCTACTTTCAACATGCAAAGGCTTGTTTCCATTTGCCCTGCGCAGTTCAGTGTGAATATAAAAATAGGTCTTCTATTGTTTATTGTTTCCTGGAATAGAATCCATTTTCATTTTGTGCGCGCATTTCCATTTCAAATTATTTATGAGAATAAAAATGTTATATGAGTGCGTACTCCCACTGAATTTGCGTAGTCAACTATGTGGACTAATCTTTGCAATGACTCATGAAAGGAAGAACAAGACGAGTTTTAACATTTAATTCCAACGACAGGAAGTAAGTAAAAGAGCGTTTGTTCTTTTTTCTTCAGATAATTCAACTCCTTAAAACTGTTGACTTGGTGAATTCAAAGTTTAAACAATATAATCAGGAATAGTCAGGAAGATTGTGTCGTTATTGTCCCAATCAAGCTACTTCATAATTCATCCATACCTGGTGTTTTCTTTTAATTCTGACACTTCCTCACCGTTCCCAAAAACTAGCTGATCCTCGACGCTATGACACTCGTTTTAGCCTATTTTTATTTATAAAAAATGGCATCATTAAAACTATGCCAAATCAGCTATCAGCAGAACCCCGCTTTCACCATCCATGGATGCTCAGAAAAGTACCATAGGATTACTTTGATACCAAAGGGTGTCTATTTCTATGACTTCTAAGCGGATTTATGGACTTTAATTCAGAGATAATGCTATCCTCAGGAAGTGTCAAACTGAATCTTAAAATATGTGCATCATTTCTGTGGGTTCAGATTTGACTGAGTTATGACTCAGTCTTCTCTGAGGGCTTAAAGTTTGAGAGTACCTTGCTGCCTCCCTGAACTGTGTGTGACTCCAGTTATTCTGGTGGTTAAAGTCAGGGAATCTTTGTAGTCATGGTCGTAAAATAAATGTGTGGTTAATGTTGGGAAACAGCCGTATAGTTTGGATATAGGCATTAAAAGTACTTGGTTAGGTTTGGAGGAAGGTCATGGTTTGAATTAGTAATAAGTACATTCCTCATTAAGTTTAGTTACATGGTTGAACTCTTATGTTACATAACTTTAAAAGAAGTCTACTTCTAAGAAGAAAGCAATGTTTATTGGATGACTAGTTGATAAATAAAGGATTAAAACACACGTCTCCAGGGTGGAAGTTCCTTGTTTGACCCAACAAACGTGGCCTGCCCACGCAGTCTCATCCTTATATTACTTCACATGACTTTGATGGCATATGAAAACAGGACGCCACAGAAGAGCGCCAAGAAATGATGCTAAAGAGCTTCTTAGAGTTTCATAGTTTAAAGATGTTAGCTACCGTGTACCAACCTTTTCTGAATAAAAACATTTTGCTATTTCACCTCAGGCAGCATCTTTGCCTCATATTTCACCCTCAAGTATGAAAACTGTTATTTGCTTAAAAACCATCGAACCACAATCTGATCTGAGTGACTTCTTTTAATACATTCACTCAAAGGTATTTTGCAGTCTGTCGTTCTGTTTTCAATCATTTTATCACTTTGGACAGTGCTTTGAATCAAGTGTGCTCTGAGGATGGTACTGTGCCGTTACACGAAAAAAAAAAAAAAAATTGTGTACGGGACAGGCTGTATTATGAAATTTGAAAAGAAAAAATAAATCATGAGATTTTGGGAACAGCAAATAGCAGAAGCCTTTGACAAGAACTGAGGGCAGAAAAGTGAATCACTTGGCGGGTGCTTCGCATTTCCCGAAATTGGGCGACAAAAATGTGTGAGTAGGGTGGAAGGTATGCAAATATCCTCTTAGACACTAAATGTGGAGGCATTGAAAAAAAGATGGTCTCAGACAGAGAGAAAGAGCTGAATGATCCAGGCCGGACAGTGGACCAACTGAGTGCGGGCAAGGGTGTGAGATTGAGCGGAATAGAGTGACATAGAGGGTCTTGGTCGGACATGTAGCCATGCATGGCCATGAGAACACAGGGGCTTTGTGTGGAAGAATGTCGTTTTCATAACAGCGCGTTTCTTTTGGGGGTGACGGCGGGCCAGCTTGGTCCATCTGCCGGGCCTTTGTCAAACTATCTCGCACTCCGCTAGCAGAAAAGAAGGGAACGCGATTAGCATGCACCCCGCACCTTTCTGTCACCACCCCTCTTTCTGCAAAACTAAATGCCTGCACGTCTACCCTCATCTCCACCTCCCACCCTTTTCCCTCTCATCACCCTCTTCACCCATGTTCCTCTCTCTTCATAACTGGATCATGGGTGGTAGAGGAGAGTCCATTGTACATTGTTTTGGCTTTCCCTGGTTCAAATCCTCTTTACAATGTGGACGGGAGGGAACCAAGGAAGCCAGCAGGCACCTTTGGGCTGTGAAGGGAGTTGTTGAGGTTCTGACTGAACTCAGGGCACTGAGAGGCCCTCTGTGATGCGGTGGCATGAAATACAACATGCCAGAGTTCACTCACCCCTTAGTTGGTCTTTTAGAAGGTTGAATTTCTTAAATTCTCTCCACATACCCTGAGTGCAAGTGTGTTTTTATGTGTAGCTGGGTCAGCAGGGTGAGGGGCATGTTTCAAACGTGCATGCTTACAGTGATACAATTAGTCAGTCATTAGTCATGCATAAAGACAGCATAAAAGATGTGATTTCTTTATATATAGTGATTCAATTTTATTCAGTAGTCTCAAATATCTTCTCGATATGATGATGTGAGTCCAACAAGTCAGGGAATTTGTGCCCTCAAGTCAGAAATATTAGCTTCTGAATTACTTCATTTTGGCTCATGAATTAAATATTTGTGCACACATACTATCAGAAAATGAGGTTTAGCAATATTGCATTTTAACACAAAGTGAAAAGAGGTGAAACATGTTGTTTTTGATGCATAATGTTCTCACATTTCTATTGCACTTGCATAAGGCTAGCGGCAAAATAATACTTAAACATCATGCAATGTAACACAACTGCTGCATAAAAACACATCCCAAGGGTACAAGCATGAATGTAATCAATACAACAACAACCTTACAATGTTGATTTAAAGGGAAAAACTCAGTGTTTGTATGGGAAACTAACCATAAAAACGCAACCTCTAGCCTGCCACTTACACTCTGGGTGCGCCGACTGGAGCAGCCGCGACAACCTGTAACTTTGGTTTCTGCTGTTACAGAAGCTAAACACTAATTTGAGAGCATGAATTACTATTTCCAGACTCTGTATGTTTGCGTTGGACGAATACCCAAAAACCCTTCGGAAAGAAAGTGTTTAACATAGTTGCAGAGTTTGGCTTGGAGTGAAAACTTGTTCCAACTTTTAAGTCAGGTGATTATGATTACTGACGCCGAAAGTTTTGTTTCATACTGTGGACGTGGCTGGATGTCGCTGGTGCTGGGAGGAGAGGGAGAGGAGGCAACCGTGTAATCCCAGTCATTAGTGGGTTTTAACAGGATTTGGTGCAGCTACAATAATGGAGACTCTAGTGGCCTCCACTGCGAGACCCAAAGAGACCCGACAGGGAAGAAGAGCAGGCACAGAAGCTCGACTGTTACAGAAGACTCAACCAAGGGAAGGTAATCAGGATTTTTGAGTGCGTATATGTGTGTGTGTGTGTGTGTGTGTGAGTGCTAATGCCAACCACAGAATTTGTGTTCTATCCCTCTGTCTGTCACTGTCTCTCTCACTATCTCACTCCCCCCCACACACACACACACACACACACATACACTCTCTCTCTTTGGTTCCCATGCTTCCCGGCCTAATAGAGGGGTGTAAACATAGTGTTGCTGGTGTTACCATGGTGAGGGCTGTCTGAGGGCCAGGAATGGCGACTATGCCCTCCATGTGGAGAGACCTGGGGCATACTCGCTAGGCTGGCTATACAGTAACACATTCAACTTTTTTTTTTTTTTATTTGGAGCAAGAAATTTGATAATTGCTGAACAAAGGCAAGAAGTGATCAGAAACAGATACAGATATATGAGCAGGCAGATAATGCATTAATAGGTTAAAATAGTTGAAAGGAAAAGCAAAAATAAAAAATATAACCCCAAACATGTATACAGCCAACATGGCTTTAGACAAACTTAATCGTTCATAGATGCCTGTGTTGTATAGCCAAGGTTAAGCACACATACACACATTTGTGTAATAGGCCTGATTAAACTTTTAGCTAGCTTACAACATGACCATCAGAGTTTTGATCAAACTTTTTGTAAATGCAGCCCTGTCACGAATAAGTTATCCTTATTGGGCAGGAGATGAGCAAAGTAACAGAAGATAGACCCACTGTGATGAGAAATGAACATTTTGATTCTGTTTTTAAGTGTAACCTAATACTTTTCAATAAATGAGAGCTGATGAAATATACATCTCCTACTGTGCACCTCAGAGACCATCCAGAAGATAAATGGTCATGTTCATGAATTAAAAATGAAGCCAACAAGTCCATTATTGGGCGCATTCTGTCGGTTTGACAATGTGACCGGACACAAGGAGCACAACAATGAACCCAGGGTGTGGCTGCTCCATTGGCTTAATGTATTTGTATGATAAATGGAATTGCATTTTTTTTTTATTTGATAGGGATGCTGCAATTTGATATAGTTTGAATACAGGACATGAATCAGATGTGCTGCACAGAGAGTTCATAGCTTTCAAATTCTTGTTCCTAGTTGGGCTTCTGAGCATACAATATAACAAATATCATGTACTGATAGACAGTCTTTAATATTTATTTTAACCCTCTTTGTAAAGTGTGCTACAATGACCTCGATGAAGGCCATAAATGGAAAAATGTTGGTTCCACAATTAAATAGTTCTTTATATTCATACTTAAAATACCTTGTCAAGGGTTAGCGGGTTGTTGACCTTTTCCTCTGTAGAAATTCTTGAAATTAAAACACTGCAAAGGTCTAAAACTCCAAGTATTTCAATAAAAGATAGAAGAGTAGTTTGTGTAAACACACACACACACACACACACACACACTCACACACACAGCCTTTCTACTGACATCCTCTGACAGCAATAATATCCCTGAGGCAAGGAGAAAAACAAGCCTGAAAATGAAGAGTTGAGTCTGGCAATGTCTGATTGCTACATGGCAAGTGGCCTTGATCAAAGCCATTGATTAAACCCACACACACATGCAGTTCCTCGTGGAATGACAAGGCTGGCAGCACACACATACAAATCCAGGTATGGACCCTCACGCACACACACACACACACACACACACACACACACACACACACACACACACACGCAAACACACGCACACCCACAGATATTTTCCAGAGATCAGAATGATAAATCTCCCATTGCCCTGTGATGAATTCCCTGTGAATGCGGAACATAGTGTTCTGTGACTATGAAGTATGGAGCGTTGGGATAGGAATCCTCCATCTCTGGCTGCATCAAGAACAGTTTATTGCTTTTACTGAACGTGACTCTGCTTCTAAACACCTGACACACACACACACACACACACACACACACACGACAGCACACAAACATAATCCACTGCACTTCAGAAAAGTAAATGTAATGAACAATTAAACTTCTTCCTTACATTTACTTTAACAAAGATTATGTCTAAGTATGTCATGTATAGTGCCGGTTGCGGACATAAAAATAATCAAACATCAAGCTTACATGGGCTGTGGTTGGATTCTTGATTGTAACCGTCAAAACACTTCGAGAAAAGATTAAAGATGTACAACTCTTTCCTCTGTATAGAACTGCGTCTGTGTGACTTGAAAACGACACTAACTTTGCTGACTATTTGCATTGCATTCACCGAGTTAAGAGCAGAGGAAAAGATGAGATTTTTATTTTACTGAGTCCAACAAGTGGCTTTTAACTGCCTTCATCTTGAAAAAGAAAACTGTCGGGGATCTTATCGGGCTGTACTGTTCCTCTGGATAATGCATGCGATTTAAACTGATTCAAGGAATATGATCCAAGATATTAAGGGGCTTACAGAGACATGTTGTGAATTCATGATCAGCATTCAACTCATATGCGTCTGAAAGGGACATTGGTTTTTCACACATATTGAATAAGCCATATGACCATTGCCACTAATGCCCCTTTCATTCATTTCTGCTCACATATACCAGCCCAAACAGGACTGCAAAAAGAGCGTCTGATTCTACTGAATCAATACATTTCATTCATGGGCTCAAACCCGCGGATGAATTATCAATCACTGCATCTGTTGCTGAGTTTCCCCGGTTGCCAAAGACTTGCCTCTTTCCCTCTTTGGATTAAGCCACTTTTGTCTATTTACAATTTCATCAGTTGCTATGTTTGTATGCATCTTGCAGCTAAGAAATCTTGCGATTTTATTGCCAGCGCCAAAACAGAAGCCAAAGGGATTTAATACACTGAGCAAACCATTCAGAAACAGCCTGAAACAGTGTTGAGCTTTGGACTGTGTTCACAGTGGCCATCTGCGAGCTGCTGCGCACCAAGAACTGAGGCTCACTGGTCTGGAGGCATGATGGCAGAGCTGTGTGAAGCTGGCCTCAGAATAAACAAGTCATTTTACTGGACAACCGTCATAAAAGCTACTATTGATGTTGCCTTGTTTTTTTTCTCCCCGCAGCAGGGTTGGTTGTTCCCTAGCTCGAGTCTTGCTGGGTCGGCCGTTGGCTCGCTTTCACATTGATTTCTGAAGGGGGGATTGTCTCCGCTGCTTGCCTTAAACTGTTTGTCATTCAGCTTTTACATGTCTTTATCGATATCCTGCTAGTGCCAATGGATTTCTGTGCACCGGCTGTCGATTGTGCATCTGTGTAACCGACTCCACACATTCTTCTCTGTGTCAGGATCAATGGCGGTCATCCGGCTCGGTCTAATCTGGGGCAGGCATTCCAGTCATTCAGAGGGTCACATACCGCGGACATGTGTCAGGATTCCCGACAGCTTTAAGAAAGTATGCAAGTGTGGGATCAGACGCACCAGGTGACCCCGCACATGCACACACAAACACATGCTCCGACACCCAAACTCAGGGAAACACCAACACATGTTCCCTAAAGTATATCCATATGCACACACGAGGCCGCATATCACACGCAAGAAATCACTTTTAAATCCACGCGACAACTGGCCTGAATACTAAACCAGGCGACACACACACACACACACACACACACACACACAACACACACACTTTGATGCACACAACCCTGCAATAAACCCTCTGTGTCTCATTTCCCTGCCCTACCCCTCAGGCCGCTGCCACCCCATGTGGAGCAGGTGGGCGACAGGCACAGTAAAGTCTCTGGTTCCCCAACACACACACACACAGGCTCTCTCTGTTTCCGCTCTCTTTCTACACACACCTCCTCTTAATGACCACGGATATGTTAAAAAGCTGCCGTGCTTAAAGCAGCGGCCTCTCTCAGCCACTTAATTTGACATGCTTGGGAGGAAAACAAAGACAGACCCCTATTGAGGCTTTTTAACAGTATCCAATCAGGCCTGCCACTCAATTAGCCACGGACGACGCAGCACAAGGATCCATTTTATTAAGACCACCGTTTCATGCTGCCTTAACCTAACTGCTGAATGCTTTGACGGTAAAAAAAAATCTGCAAGCTGCCATTTTTGGACATGGACGGACTATTTTTATACACTTTGCCTTAAGATTTAGACACATATACTTGGCTGAAATACTGATGAGAAGAGAGTAGACAAAAATCAATATCAGCCTTCTCCCCGGCTCTGGATGGTGTAATTGAGCTATAATATCTTTGAAAGTTGAGTCACACACACGCACAAAATGAAGATTTGCAGGTGAAAAACACATTGATAAATGGACAGAAAGCAATAAAGGCAGGTGACAGACTGAGTGGGGAGAAAACAGCCAGGATGAGACAAGGAGTTATAAAACAAATAAATTGATCAATTTGCAAGTATGCTGCCAACAAATAATCAAAACGACTTTATTCGTGGTGTTTACTGACAACACAGGATGTGCATTAAGGCTGTCTGGGTGGTGCATTTAGACACAATGTGCAGAGTAGCCTTTCAAAGACATCAGAAACTCTTTTCTTTAAGAAAAGCTTGAATTCATCCGTATTTCTTTTTATCTGTACAAGGGCACGTGTGGGAGTATAAGAGAGATTGTAGGTCAGCGTGGATCTTTAACCAAAACAGTGCTTGAGTCTTCAGGGACATCAGGCTAAAGGTAACGAGGTTTCGGCGGCGAGTCCGAAATAGACAAAAACAAAAAGGTGATGAAAGAAGAAAACTCCAGACTGCAAAGTGCTTTAAAGTCTCAGCATTTGGCACTGAAAGATTCCCCTCTGATTCATCAAACTTTCAAAGAAAACAGCACAGCAGGGCTCCAGAGTTCAGTACAGGATCCAGACTGCAGTGGATATCACAGCCCTCTGCCATTTTCCAGTTAAAACACAATCCTCAACTGGTAGCAATTGAAGAAACTCCTTTGACAGCTGTAAATCAGATTCGATGTGCAACTGTAATCTGTGAAGGGCTGACTGAGGATTCAATAATTCCTCAGTTCAACTGAAACCTCACAGTGGCCTGTATTTTAAATTGTAGAGTAGTAAAGTATAGGCAGCTGTTTCTGCCCGCAATAAATCCCCCGGGTGTGGACAAAACACATATTGAAAAATCTGATCAAATATCTTTTATCACTCACCTGGCAGCGATGTATAACGTCCTGTTCATGATCATAATGAGCTGGATGTCCAGTTTGTGCCGCTGGGTGTTGTTCCTGCCAGGTTTGTGGCCTACAAACGCTGGATACTGCTTTGTATCTGCGAGGAGAGGACAGAAATTAACCCCTTTCATGGTTTTTTCCTGAATATTTATTTAAGCAGTAAATGCAGTACTGGCAGGAGAATTATACGTTTAGGAATTGTATATCTTTAATCAAGTGTCAAAGAACTTTTAGTTCAAATTTCAGCCCTACTTTTAGCTGAATGACAAAACCCCGCCACAGCCCCTCCTGTGACCATTAATTTTAGGGTTACAATGTGTTTCACTGTACCAGGCAATCGTTCTATTGTTAGTGGCTTTGAATGAAAGGGTTTGGTTTAAAACAACAGCCAGATAGAGGTGCAGGTCAATGTGAGACTGGCCAGAAGCAATGGGAACATCATCAAGCCCATGAAAGAGAGAAGGACGGGGCAGGACAGAGAAAGAAACACACAGAGAAATAGAGGAAACAATGACTGTATCTTTTATAGCCTGCAACAGTGTTTACACTATCACACACAGCATTAGGAGCCCAACAGAAAAATGAGGGATTATCCTTTGATGTGGTGTGGGCTCCGTTTCAAATGCTGCTTTAAGTCCCTCATTTTGTGTGTGTGTGTGTAGAGGGCAATTCCTTTGGCGCCAAATTACACTCCATGCCTTGAAAATGTATTCAGTGCAAACGGGGGGAGAAGAAGGGGGTTGCAGAGGAAGCAAAGGTTGAGAGGGATGTGAGGGGGCAAAGGGATAGAACAAGTGAGAGCGACATTGAGAGGGCGATTTAAGAAGTGAAAGACAGAGAGGGGAAGAGAGCGAAAGAGTGAAGGGAGAGAGCAAGGGAGGACTTTTAATGAGAGGGAGGATACTGTACGAGAAGTGAATGGATGTACTTACAATTGCCGTGTGAGATGCTAATAGGCTCGCTGTCCTCGGGGAAGCCAGCCCCGGCTATTTGCAGTAGCGTGAAGTAGAGTAACAAGGCCTCTGACCTCATGGTCGCATCAATGCTGCTGCTGCTGCTGCTGCTGCTGGTCCTCTGCTACAGATTTACCTCGGCCTGCAGAAGAGAACGAGGAGAAGAAAGACAAAGTTTGTCAAATAAACGTTTTTCATCTGAGGTACTTCTCCTTACTCAGCTTCTGCATCTCTACGTGTCGAAACAAAGAAGGTGCGGGGGGAGCGGGGGGCGGCAGTGGAGGCATTACAATAAAAAAGTAAGCCAAACAAATTTGAGTCCACCTGAATTAGCTGTTTGTGCATTTTACACAGCCCGTTGCAGTCTGTCAGAGATATATGTATATATGCATTTTCGATGACTCAAGTGAGCTGCGTTGCAAGCGAAACAGAATTAATTGGATTAGGTTGGTAAATATGCGTCATAGATCGATGTCAGGCAGAGGATCTAACTCTCTCTCTTTCTCTCTCTCTCTCTCTCTCTCTCTCTTCATGTGTGTGACAGGATCTCAGTGAAGCAGGAGAGCTCTTGTTCAGTTTAGCCTGCTGTAAAGTATCGGCAGTACCTGGAGATGGAGGGGGTGATTGCGCGGCAAGTACCTAATTTCCCACTTGTCAGTCTCTCAGACAAGGGTAGCAATCCCACATCCAAACTCCTGCAGGATTCTGACAACCGCAGACTGAATCAGTGTGCATCCATTTGGATGGCGAACCCTCCAATTTAGCACAGCGTTGGTTTCAAAAACCACCTGCAAACATGCAACTGTACCTTTAATGCCAACTGTTGACTCTACTTTTACTCAATAAGCACGAGGACTATCCATTTCTCCTGGGAGTGTACCACCTGAAAGCTTTTTTCTTTATCATATACCTTAAAAGTAATAACCCAAAACATGATGACATTAACAAGCTAGTTTTCTAATTTTATGGATTCTTTCAATGGTGGTTTAAATTGTGTTGTTGAAACATCTTCATTGAGTAAACCATGGCAACTGAGCTTTTACACTGCAGTTTGTGGCAACAAATTACACCCATAAATCATCCTAGACAATTATTGCGTCTGTAATCTAATCAGGAATAAAGCATTTCATTTGCATAAAGCAGCTTTTTTTTTCCTCAGTCAAAGCTGCAGGGGCGAGATGTAGCCGGGTAGATCGAGTAAAGGGATGCTTCTGGGATGAGGAATTGAATAAAGTAGTCGATTTCATTTGCTCCAGTCTGATAAAAGTTGTTTATCCCACGCTGTATTTTTCATTCGCCATTGTATGTCCGAGGGGAGAGGGAAGGGAGGGGGGGAGGAGAGCAAGAGCGTAAGGGGGAATTACTTTCTCTGTTCTTTGTCATGTCTCTCTCTCCCTCCCTCACTCCTTCTCTCTCCTTCTCTCTCCTTCTCTCTCCATGCTCCTGTGAATCTCATTCAGGAGAGGAATGAAAACACTATTCACTGGGAGAATCACTTTAACACTGAGGAGAATACCAATACTAAAGCCTGGATACGACCTTGATCTCACAGGCCACTCTGTTCATCTCCCTCCTTTCCCCCTCCTTGGCCTACACCTCTTATCCATACTCTGTTTTTTCTAATTTATTTATCTCACTCTATTTTATCAAGTAAAAAAAATATACCATAATACATTTCCCCATCACCCTCACCTTTAAAAGCAAAGGTTGACAGTTCTGCAGTAAAACTGCTTTCAAACTTGTGTAATTGGCAAATAAAATCCTTTTTTTTTTCTATCTTCAGTACAGTAAACCTCTGTGGAGGACTGAAATGTGTTTTTCTCCTGAACCTTGACCTGGAAACCCTCCAGTAATTGACTGATTGATGAGCAGGAAGTGGCATGAAGCAGGGTTGTTAGCCCTGCGGGAGCTAACACGATAAATGACAGATGAAGGTTGTTTTAAACGGAAAAACAAGACGGGTTCTGATTCTTAACTGTACAGTGTAGTAAATGGGAAAAATGGAGTAATTTGATTTTAAGAAAGAACTTAAGCTAGCCTATTTCAGTAAATGTAATAAGCCTTATACAATATCTACTTCCTGCTAGTGATTGTATGGGTCATAATTCTAGAGTTATTCAACATGGCTAACATTTTATGAAAGGCCTCAGATAGAGCCTAAAATGTGGTATTGAGAAGCGGCAAGTTATCTACTCAATGCATCTATCTAAAAGCATCATTGTGTTTCTTTATTCTGAAACTTAAGCGTACACAGCCAAAACATTTATCTACTTTTTCTAGAGCGCTGAAGATGAAAAGTGTGCAGCTAGCAAAGTGTTAGATAGCAAAAAAGTCAAGAGTTTTGTATCCCATATTTTCAGTGTTCTTCAGTCTTAAAATGAATAAAACCAGCAAAAACACAAAATCATGAAAAAAAACTACTTGTTTCTTCATCCCTAAAACATCAGTGTTGATTATAATATCCAATATTTGTCGAGATGCAACAAAGAACAGTGCACTGCTAGAAAAGAGTGTTAGCTTGCAAAGATATATAAAACCAAAACACAAAATTAAGTGGTATCACGTATTAATATTCATAAGAATGAAGAAGTATTTATTCAGAAGTCAGGGTTTCTTGGACTCCTAAACAGGATGTCATTAAAGATAGATAGATAGATAGATAGATAGATAGATAGATAGATAGATAGATAGATAGATAGATAGATAGATAGATAGATAGATACTTTATTGATCCCGAGGGAAATTCAAAGGCAGGTAGCTATAGCTGCTGTTAGCTTAGTTTGAGTCTAGTTGCTCAGCCTGTTTTAGGATTCCTTCAGTTTAATGAGCAGTGCCATACAACAATAATAGCAATTCAAACACGTTCAGTTGCAGCTGAAGGCGACACATATCCTCCATCAATATCCAGTGGGTGAAACTGAACGCTACAAATTTTAAGTCAAGCCATCTCACACTGCCTCCTGTGATTCACAAAACAAATTGAGCACAAAATGACTTAAGTGAAACCCCTCAGCTTCTAGCGGTCCTTTAGTTGCAAGCTGCCACACATGAATAACAGGCGGGAGCGAGGCACAGCCTGTCTTTACTGAATTACTCTTTTTGTGGAAGAGCAAATTGCTTCCGTGTGTTTGATTGAGACTTGGTGCGTGTGTTCAAAAGACCTGGTGTAAAGTACTACTTATGAACAGCACTGAAGACGGCTGTTTTACCCCACACACACACAATCACACACAAACTGAGAACATCAAGGTTTTAAACTGGGACTTCAACAATAAATTGCTTTCTACCAAAAACCACACTGCAGATGGAAGCGTGTGGATTTCCTCTCTTGTAAAAGCTCTCCTTGAAAGCCGACCAAAAGACGACACTGAGGAACAGAGGAGCCCTGCGCCTCCTCCTCAGGATAATAAAATGTTGAGAACCTTAGCTGCTGTTTCTTCATACCTCCTGCACACTCGCTGTAATAAAGTGGCTGGTTGTGTGTTCTCACTGGTGTGATCAACATGCGTGCATGTGTGTATGCATGCATGTGAGAAGAGCAGAAAGGGGAGAGTTAATCAAGCTGGATGCTGGCAGGAGGCCACCAGCAGGTAATAAAAACATGAATCCCCCAGAATCCTTCGTACACATGCTTAAGTTCAAATTCAGTCATCTTGTATCCTTGCAAGAAGCTAGGAAATTTTGAGGAAACATGAATGAACTCTGACTCTATTGCCAACAAACAAATGTATACAACTCAAAGTAGGCAATCACACACTGACAGACACACTTAACTACTTTCCATCCCCAGGCAAAGCTGCCCTACTGGGAAATCACCTTCGAACTACATTAGCTTAGACAATAAACATATTATAAGGACTAATGATGTTGTTGCGGCTGCAGCATAAACATGTTAAGTAAGGGTGCTCTGAGCTGGAACATACACACAATAACACTCATTTATAGGAACAACATGGCCAGCTACGGCGGCCCTAAGGTGAAAAAGGGAAGGAAATGTTACTAGACACTTCGTTTGTTCGTCTAGTTAAGTACGGAAACAAACAGAGGTTCCGACACACATAATCAAGCTTGGTTGGACAGATTTTCCCACATACTCAAACACGCACATACAGCCAGTTAATCTTGAGGAGGTCCAAGCCATTCATCTCCCCAAGGCCCCCGCTGTGCCAGCCATCAGACCGCGCGATGAAGTGAGAGACTGCCATTTAATTACATCTGAGTGAACCTGTTGGTGTTAGACTGACGCTTCTGAGTGTGTTTTAAGACCGTCCTCACAGGAAAAAACGACAGCAACGGTCCTTTGCACAATTACCTCTTTAAAAACATGTGTTTATACTCAAATGGAAAAGCTCTCCAGCGGCTTTGTTTCGCCAGGAGAACGGGAATGAAGGAGTGTGGCGTTAGGGAGCCAAAAAGTCACACAGAGGGAGGAGGTCGGGCTCAATTGATAGGTCAACAAAAGGAGGAGAGACGACATCGATTTTAGTTTTACATGCTATTTGGGGTTTCAGGTAACATCTTAAGGGATTTTATTTGTGTTTATATTTGTGTTTTTCACTGCTTTCTTCATGGCCATCAGTCAATACTTGAGCCTTTGTCACATGCTCTGAATACTTGCTATGTACACTACCTTATATAAGGGACTTAACATTGCAAAGCCGTATATAATAGTTGACCTGTTGGTTAAGGACACATTTAAGGTCATGAGGTCTTTCTTTAGACATTGCTGTGTTCCTGTCTCCTCTGATCAAACCAAGCAATAACAAACATGGCTGGTTATCACCGAGAAAAGCAGAGACCTTTTGATCATAGTGGAGTTGGGAGGAAGTGTTCCTGGGTTATTAAAATAGCAACTTCTTCTAAATGCTGTCTGAAAGCTCTGATTAGGTGCAGCCTGCCGGTGTTTATATTTGTCCGTCTGGGTAATGTCCACAGATTGGTGCTGAAGGCTTTTCAGATGGCAGAGATACCAAAGAGAAGGGGTTAGCTTACTGGCAGTGTTTACTGTTGCATGTCTGTGAATGTGGCCAGTCACCACATTTGGAAGAGCTGCTTCTGTTGGTATCTTCAATTGGAATTTTGTTATAGATGATGTAGGCAGAAAAAAATACGGACTAATGTACTTTTGCGTCCGGTCAGGAATTTTTTCGGAAGTACTAAAAGTGTTGGTTTTACTAAATTATGAGTACAACAATGAGAATATTGAAAGAAATCACCACAAATGGAACATATTATTTGGTAGAAAGTGTTCCAATGAAAACTGTCAAACTATTTATTACAGTGGACAGGGGCATGGCCGGAGGGGTGGCATGGGCCAACCTAGAAATCTCATTGGCCACCCCAGGTGCCACCCCATAAATCCTAAACTGTGATTGACTAGTTACCCTGTCAGAGGCAGGGTATTGGTGAGGCCAACTGAGATTTATGTGTGTATGTTTGTGCGTATTTCACACTCCAGGCCACATCAGTCAGTGCCCTAGTTGGGCCACCCCAGTCCAAAAAAAGTCTAGACATGCCCCTGACTCTGAACTTTCCAGACATTGTTTTTGGAGAAAGAAATAACAGATATTTATTTTGTACTTTTTTTCAAACTGACCACATAATACCTTGCTACAAAAGATAAGCCTTTCCTTTCAACATGAATAAAAGTTGTAAAAAAAAATGTCTCAGCGAGGAAAAGTAGTTTATCTGTGTGTTGTTGTTCCAGGTGCCTTTCGTGGTTGCTGGAAGTGAATGAAAGCAAAAAGTGATTTTACAGGTGGATGAATGACAGCGGGGGAACTCCAAAACTGTGACAATCTCACAGTGTATCAGAGCAAAAAACAGACCCAACACATGGGTGTGAACACAACACCTGCAGCCCCGAAACAGTCCCCTTTTACATATCAGCCACATAAATACCATATAGCTAACAGAGTTTCAGACCGCCATCTATAGTAACACCTGTTCACAGGCCAGCTGGAGGAATTGCAGTTTTGATCGAGGTGTGAAAGCAAAAGAGGACGAGACCACGCTGAGAGAAAGGTGGAAAGACAGCAAGGTGAGAATAATGCATTGATCCACCATACGGGGATAGGAAATGGAACACATCCAACCTCCTAGGGCCCCCAAATGGTCAGGATACTCTGGCAGGTGTGTACACTTGTCAGCCCCGGCCTGATAAATCAGAGAGAAAGGACAGAAGGAGCCGTCTTCCAGAACCCAGGAGACCACGATAAGAGGAATTGAGAAGGAGGAACTTGTCTGTCTCATTGAGAACACCACCCAAACTATAGCATCCAATAAAAGCACACAAATATAGTCACACACATTCATATGCCGACTCCCACAAGTAGGCCTTGAACTATCAAAAAGCATGCTGGTGTTTCCCTTTTACTCCCCCATTTTTCATCCCTTAGATGTTGCTTTCAAGTGAATATCTGTATGGGGGCAATCCATCATGGTTTGATTATTAAAAGACAATAAAGTGGACATGAATGAGGCACCCTGTCGCTGTTGGCCCTTTATTGAAACAGAAGCCCTAATGCAAGAACGTCTCCCTTCAAGGAGGTGACGGATTGATTCTGGAAAAGGGCCAAAGACGACTCAAAAAGACTAGAGGGAAGAAGAGAAGGAACAAGAGACAAAAAATACAGGGATGGAACAGAGGCAAAGCGCCAAGTTGGAACAACAGAAATCTAACAAAGACATTCAGCGACTGGAGATAAGCTGCTATCTTTAAAACTCTGCCGCTGTGATCCAAAAGCTATTAGGCCTGGACACGGCTCTGCGCTTCTTAATCATTAAAAACAATTATCAGTTGCAAAGCAGTGGATATCCTTTTTTTTACGAGATGTATTGGGGACACTCTTTGTTGCATAGATTTAGAAGAAAGGAGAAAAAAGTAGAAGTAGAAAGTGTAACTAAGACAGGAGAGGAAAGGAAACAGGAGGAGAACAGATGAAAAGAATAAAAAGGAAAGGCAAGGCAAAGAAAGCAAATGAAGGGAAAAGATAGCAAAGCAGAGAGGGGAAGAGGAAGCGGAGGGGAGGCTAATGGGTGTTTGCCGTCTGAGAATGATCCAAAGTAAACTGACATCACACCAGCCCTGCCACCAGCAGACATCAACAGAGGAGGAAGATGAGAGGAGAGAGCTGCCTTCGACTCACTACATTGTTTTTAAAAGTAGGTCAAGAACTCATTTGGCTGCTGCAGGGCTGAGATGAACTTGCAAAATTACACTGGATATACCTCCAACAGCTAAAAGTTTAGCCCGAGGAAAAAGGTATATTAAATGGATGTGGATAAGCCTAAAATAGGTTTTAAAATATGGATACTCAACACATGTAAAAAAAAACAAAAAACACTTTACTCATACAAGCTGTGGCTCGATAACGCTCATCAGGTCTCAACAATTTCAAAAAGAAATACTGAGAAATTTGGTTTATGGACCCCAGACCACTTTTAATTAGGGCAATTTGTTTTCACAGGGCAAATCTTTTAACTTTTCATTGAGTGCCATCGTCAAGTCAACATTTTGATTTCTTTATGATGAAAGCCGAATTCCCATTAGCCCTTAGCTGTACTGTATTAAGTGCTAATTAGCATGTGTTCTAATGCTAACAGGGTAAACTCAGATGTTAAACAAAACAACCGCTTAACATTTGCATGTTAGCGTGTATTCATTGTGATCATATTAGCAATGCCTATGTTAGCGTTTAGCTCAAAGCAGCTCAGTGACAAAGTTAGCCTCACAGAGCTAACTTGCCAGTAATACCTAGCTGTGCTGTTTGCTCTTAGTTTCGTTTACTCTTTGTCTTACAGGCCCACAAAGCCATTTTTCCTCTTATGTTCACCCTCTACTTCACACAGTCTTAATAAAAGCATTCGTTATGATGTTGCCATCTTTCCTCCCTTCCCCCACTCTATTCATCTCCTCAAGGATGGCAGCAAAGAAGAAAAAAGGTGAGTTTGGTGCAGGCAGCTTCAATGCTTTGTCTGGAAAAAGCATTAATGTATCAAAGCAAACCCCCACTCTATGACACACATTCAACAATAAACACACAATTTCATACTCACACCACGAGCCCCCATACACACACAACTGGTGCATGAGAGATTGACCCCAAAAGAAGAACAAGGTTACACATTTAAATATCAAAACCTTTTCCATACCTGTCAATCATCCCTCACAACGAAACATGTCCGGCAACTTTACCAATCTGGAAGCAGCTGATAGAGAGCTGTGTGGGCAATGCAGAGAAAATTGCTGCTGATAAGAACACGCTTGGTAGCACACGGCCTTCTCTGTGTCTCTTTTGATCCAATTATCTCCTTGGTTTGATGCTACGTTGCCTCCCTTTTTAATGTTTAAAATCACCCTTTTCATCCCTTTTCTCTTAATGCGCCTAAAAACATGAGGCCAGACCTTTTTTTTTTTAATTCCAACAAAGATCATCCGTCTAGTTTTCAGATGGCCGCGACGAAAAGAGCAAAAGAATGTGAAGGATACAAACTGAGACTCAGCGTTTCTCCCGAGGTGCAGCAGTGAAGAAATACCAGTAAAAAATGTCAGAATGTCACTGAGCTAAATGCCACATTAACTCCGTTGAGAGAGAGAGATGCTGGGATGACTGAAGCACAGCACCCTGCGGAGCTGAGATGGGGGTGTTGAAACTGTCACACGGCATAATGCACATTTTACTTGGAAACTCACTTTATGAAGGCCGACTGCAGGGTGCCTTCAGGGAGCGCTGTGCCATGCCATGCTATGCTTAGTCATAATACAAACCTGGGACTTCCAGCCTGTAAGGTTTGTGAGTCAAGTAATGCTTTAAAGAAGGCTGCCTGGGGTTGGAAACATTTGACAATATGTTTAGAAATCTGTGTCCGATACAGGAGGAGGTAAACGCGGGGGCAGGTCGGACTTTCAGGGAAGGGTTAAGCACATCCTCCTCAGGCTCTCATTCTTGGTAAACATCAGCTGAACCATCAGCTGGGAGAAGCTTAACAGAGAAATCCGTTTCTGTGGCTCTCTGGTTAAGTATTTCCGAATCCAAAATGCATGAGGCCTAAAATGATTTTTTTGTAATTTCTTGAAGGGGGAAAACTGGTCCACTAAGGAGGAGAGGGGGAGAGCTTGATAGACTTGCAGCAGCTCATGCATAAGTTCTTTGAGCCATGGCAGGAAATTAGTTTGGGTATTTAGAGGAGTATTGGAGGAGCAGCTGGGGGACACTGTGTTCCTCGGGTAGTTTTCCCCACAAATAAAAGAGGATGCACAATCAATAAAACAATAGCTGTCTGGCCCAAATGCTGGATGGTTACAAACCCTTACCTCAACACTCCCAGACTGTAAATGAGAAAAGTCCCAAAGTCGATATTTAACTGCGGTTCACTAAGTGGTTTTTACTATGGATATAACAGGCTCAAGGAGATTTGGAGGAAAGAAATGGAAATTTTTGTATCCTTACTGGACGTCACTAAGCAGAAATGAAGTTAAAATCAATACTGCATGTATGTATGAAGTTATATGAATCAGTATCTGCAGCAGACACGATCTTCACAAACAGATGATAATGATTTTGAAAAAAGTGCTCATGTTTAATCTCATGGTTCAACTCTGGGAAAAAAAAATAAACCCTCTAACAACATCTGGCAAAAAGATCTAAATGCATCCAAGAATTCACTTTGCATTCTCAAGACTATTTATATCCACGCCTTCTTTGCTGCATGTGCTGTAACGCTCTACGTATGCAGCTGTTTTTGTTGTGTTCCGTGCCTCTCTGAGACTAAACTGGAAGAGCAGACTGAGGATGTAAGCGGGTGGCCTGCAGGGACCGAGGAAGAGGTGTGATGGTTTTCTGTTGTATCCATCTGGCGCCGTTTTCACATCTCACAGGCTCCTGCCTCTATGTAATAGGTGTGTGTCAGAGTTTCACAAGGTGTGATACAATCTCTGTCTACGGCTCATTGTGCTACCTACTGGAACCCTCTGTGCTTTGCAGCAGGTTGAACTGTGCCTCTTTTTGGATAATTGTGCTTTTCTTTTTTTTTTTTAGCAAGCTGAATGATGAGCCATGCAGAGCTGCAAAAAGCGAGGACCATGATGGAGATATTAGCCAGCACATCATCTCATTACATGCTTTTGACCAAAGAAGGCCATAAAACTGCCATGTAACCTTGAAAATAATTCCGCTCAATAACTCTAGACACCATGTGCATCTGTCTCAGTCGTAAACTCTGCAAATGCAGAATGATTTCATTTGCTGTTTCCCCATCACAGAAAATCATTTCAGCTCTGTTAATGGCATTTCTTTCTTGTTGAGCTCCCAGCTCATTTGATGCAGGTTCCATTATGCTAAGTGATTGAGTCTGTGTCCTCGCTGATAACTGGCTAGCTGGCCTTCCGTTCCGCGGCGACGGGCCTATCAGATCTGACTGAGCATGATGCTAATCTCTATTAAGGTAATGTGCTGGCCACGGGTCGGGGGAGAGCATAGCACCCGACTCGCACAGCCGGTCTTACACCGTCTCTTATTATCTGTCCCTGTTCTTTATTCACTTAGAACAAACCACCTTGTTCAGTCAGTCTCTGTCCATTATATTTTTACATCGTCTTTCTCTTCCCATCCCTCTCCTCCCTGCCCTCGAATCACCACATACGTCTTCAGAATGAAACAAAACCTCATCCCACAGACTCTGTTTCTCCTCATGGCAGGAAACACATATTTCTAATGGAGAATAGACTAAACTAAAGGCAATTACATTTTGTGTTAGCCCGTGATATTGTGATACTGATAACAGAGTATCTTGTTTTCTGTTAGTGCAGCATATCCAATAGCATTATGAATCTTCTCCGATAAAACCAGGACATTCAATCCCACCGCTGCGCGAGGCCACAGTCACCGACAGACAACACATTGTACCACAGCAGCTGTTGGATTGCCAACGTACAGAATGGATCTCTCTGAGTGTTGTTATCTCCACGGGCCATATTGTAGTGGTGATGCTGCTCGTCCAGCTCCAAACTAATGACAATGAGATGACAATGCTCTTGCAGGCAGATCATTGGGACGCCCTGCCTTTGTGCAAAACAAAATATATTAAATGTTCAATACGATGTAATACAGCATATTCCAAATGACTGCTGTCAATCTGCAGCCGAGTGGTGATTGGCATAACCATCACAACAACAATAGTTAGACAATACAGGAACAACAGTGGTAAACTATGACATGGGAACGACTTTTGAAAAATAGTTTTTGGTCTAATTGCCAATAATTGACACACAAGGCAAGTAGGGAAACTGAAAGAAAATAAAAAGCAGAAGACATTGAACAGGAAAAATATGTTTTAATGAACACAAGAGAAGTGATACTAGAATGCAATCCCTCAGAAATCCAGTGTCTTTAAACCTGATTAGAGCCAAGCCAATCAATGCAATTAGACTGCTCAGTGTGTCACAAATCCCACCATGTTATACACATTTGCATGTGTGTTTCTAGCTGTAGCTTTAAAATGCTTCTCATGAGAGCAGGAGTAGAGGAACATGCAAGCACCGACTCAGTGTCAGCCTGCGGGCATGTCAAATTAATTGAAATAGACTGGTTTCAATCCTTTCTTTAAGACCTAATTAGCTCAAGAACACCAAACCCTTAAATGTGTTTTTCTACATCAGTATTTCTCAAGCTGCACATATATTTATGCTACAAAGTCACACTATTTCCAAATCCAAATAGTCTTCTTTTTATTATTTATAGCCGATTTATGACCATGGCATGGCCGTGACCTGCTTTACAATCACACCATGTGCGAGACATAGCAATAAACAACCAAGAATCTAAACACAAAACGCCGAACCCATTGTCTACAAAGCCTACTTAGCAGAGTAGACTAATTATGCATTAACCACTATCTATGAGCCTGCAAACAAAATCCCTTTAGGTTTGTACGTACATGGGGCTGGATTATTAGTTAACCTCAGTTAACTCAAGATGTGTTTATGGCAGCTGTGCATGCAGCACTCTGGGTCATGTTTGAGCTCATTTGACAGTAATTAACATTGCAAAAACACTTTATAAATAGAAAGTGATGTTGGTTTTTTTTTTAAATGTGAAAGATGTTATAAAACTGAGAGCATTTGCATGACTGGCACTGAAGCATGAGTTAATAAACAGAGAACGCTCGGTTCATGTAATGAGCTGTGTGAATGCCGGTGCCACAAGAGAGGTGCGTTCTTCTTTATAATGAGACCATGAAATCAATACAGAGAAGCAGCTCTGCAGCGCTGAGGTTTATTTATGCAGCAGTGTAAAAAGACAGCCGCCGGATAAAACTGAATCAAGTCAGAAATGTTATGTGATCAGCATTGGGGGAAAAGAAATACAAGTCTCATGATGTTCGTCTTGTTGTTGCCTACTGTAAGTGATGTAATCGTAATGCAAGTGCCCATAGCAATTTAAAAAACGCATGGCTGATCATGTACAGTGGCATGAGTGAAAAGAACACATGCTAATTGTAAATGTAACAGCTTGTGACAAGTACATGAGAAAAATGCAAGAGATGTCGTGACGAAACAACCAGATCTGGCACAAAAAGATGTTTAAAAGAGAAAAAAGAATAACTAAAGACAGAAATAAGACATAGAGTATAACAAGGGGTGAATACAAAGAAAACCTGACCTTGTATTTGTTTAACAGCTGTCTAAACCAAGGCTCATGCTATTGTTTCTCATATACACAGTAATTATGCTGTAATTACAGTGTACAATTCAAATGAACACTGGTTGTACTTCAAAGACTTCAAAATCCCACACCGAGTGGTGGAAAACAGTACGAAATAACATTTAAATCAGCTCCCTCTCATTTTGTAAGTGTTATAATATATGCAGCACCAAATTCACATTTTCATCCAAATGTATTTCAAGTGTCAGATGAGATTCTTTTTTTTTTCTTTTTTTGGGGGGGGCTTTTTGTGCCTTTAGAGACAGGACAGTGGATAGAGTCTGAAAATAGAGAGAGAGAGAGAGAGAGAGAGCGAGAGAGAGAGAGAGAGGGGGGTGGTGAATATTCAGAGCAGCAGTTTAGAAGTGGAGAACGACACGAGGGAAAGGAGCCACAGTCGGATTTGAACCCCGGGCCGCCAGCTTGGAGGACTATAGCCTCAGTACATGGGATGCTCGCGATAACCACTAAGCTACCGGCACCTACGATGAGACTTTTACAACAAGATCCTTCTCAGCCTCTCAGAAGCCTTCGTAGATATATTATATCAGTCCGTGCTGCTGCCCGCTGTCACAAATTTCTGCAAAGCGCAGATGACAGTTCTCCGATAAGTAATTTTCCATGCTGTGTCACAGCGTCTTTGTGATCGCTAACTTCTTATATCAGCTGTGTCATGCAATTTTTCTAATGGAAATGTTGCATTAATTCAGTGGCCGGGGCCATACATCATGGCTGTAAATTTCCCATGTGGGGTCTCGGAGCGAAGCTAACCGGAGCTGAGCTGGACCAGGCCACAGAACGCTAAAGCTTAAGAGGAGCGAGGCATCAAATTAAAGAGCAATGTTGGAGTATTTAACTTCCTGTGCGGTTCAAAAAATCCTCAATTGTCTTGTAATTTCATTTTTGAAAGTAAGTTAAATGGTTACTTGATTTGATCAATTTAGGCAATTACAGTTATTGAATAACCTTTTTAATCATGTTTTAACTTTCAAATCCACTAAGTCTATTTTGTTGTGCCAGGTTGTTTCTCTATCAAGTCTGACACTTTTATTCATTTATTGAAAAAGAGTGATATATTTGTGTGCAACAACAGATGCATTCATTCAAAACAGAGAAACAGAGAAAGTAGGCCATGCAGAGGTGGTCGGCTATATTTCAGCACAAATGAGCAGCGGACTGAAAGTAAAAGCGGTTTATGATCACTCTGCATAATTGCTGAAAACTTGCAGTCTGGAAGGTTGAGGGCACAATTATTCTTTCTCATCTATTTTCCCTTCTTCACACCATAACTCAGTAAGTGTTGTTCCTCTTAAGTGATAAAAGCTTTAACAGTCTTCCATTTCACGCTGAAGAATCCTGATTACTTTTTTGTCTCTTTTTTTTTGGGGGGGGGGGGGGGGGGGGAATAACTTCTTCTCGCCCAGCAGACAAAGACATTACAAGACGACACCGCACGCATGAGACTTCTGTTAAAAACCTCAGCCGAGGCCTCTGGCTTTCATCTTTAACCTTGTAGCCTTGTAACCTCTTATGTTTCCCCGCTTGGGCCACATCTAAAGATCTGCATTTACGACTTCCTGACAGCGTAAGGACAGAGGAGGGGCAACATAAAAGCGAAGGGAGCCAGACTGAAGGTGACAAGATCCTCGGCCCTGACCTATTGTTCTGAGTCTGAGTGATAATGAGGGATGGAGAGCGAAGAGGCCACAGCGATGGACTGTTGTGTGATCCAGCATGTGGTCATGTGCTTGCCCTTGCAGGTGTTGTGTTACAGAGAGCGGGTAAGATGGTGGGTGTGTGCGTACCTGCAGCTCCCGGGGCTGGAAGCACAGAGGGAAACCGGATCCTGTCAAGCCCACTTACAGTGATGTTAAGCTAATGCCAAGATTACAGCTTCCTTTCAATCAAAACCGGAGAAAAATCTAGCGCTCTTCCTGTCTAACTGCCTCTTTGTCTTCCTCTTTGTCTGTCTGCTTCTCTGACCGACTGCCAGACATCAAACCTATAGCACATGAGTTATAAAACAGTTTAAATCAGCTCCTCTTAATTACACGCCTTCACAGTCCTCGGAAACATCTAAAGGGGATTTAAAGAGAAGTTTGGGAGCGGTTGATGATGTGTGCAAGAGAAGGGGCGGATTTAAGAGGTAGAAAAAGTGGCAAGAAGGTCTCCTTTTTTTGGCTAGGCAGACCCATCAATCATCAGTGTTTATTCAGTGGATGGAGAGTTATCATGTCAGTCCACTTTTCAGGAGAGTTTGATGAATCATGTGGAGGGAGGCCCATTTCTTTTTCTTTTTTTCTTTTTTTTACACAAAAACAAGAGACAAAAGAGCATCTACTTTCCATCAAACCTGGATGATTGAGAGCCAGATGACAGTGAGTCACGGCTACAGTGAAAGGCCTGAACAGCTTTATTTTGACACATTTTTTAGAGAATACTGATGGTTGTACTTGTTGTACTGCGATGCTGACTGCTCTCTGAGGATTTAGTCGGGCACAGAAACACTTAAAGCACATTGCTAATGTCACCGTTCTTACAATGTACGCCACACAAAGAAAATGCGAATGTGATGGTGTTTAGCATAGCTAGCACATTAAGCATCAAGTTTATAATGTCTGTTTTTAGATTGACAGGAAGTCAGACGGAGTCAACATCTCCAATATAGCGACAACCATCGTTCGGCATCATTACACCTCTTCAGAAACCATGGGTGACATCAATGAGACAACATTTGTGTTTTGGCTTGAAAACATAAAAACACAGTCACAGAAAAAACAATTGCCTTACAGACTATATTAGGCATGTGTGCTGAGTAGGACATTAACGCCTGTGTGAGAAACTTTTGATTTGTGTTGATTTTGGGGCCATGTTCTAGGCACTACTATGATGCTCTTGAACAATTGGCACAGGACTCTTACCTAACGATAGGAAAAATAAACATAAAGTATATCTCTTTGTTGATTTCTATCAGACTGGACCTGCCCACCTACAGACTGACCTCCCCGTCCATAGATGCCTCAGCCACTGTGAATATCAAAACAAAAAAGGATTCCTTTGCTTTATGAGAATCAGCTTCTGAATCTGCGAGCATCAGGAAAACGATAGCAGGAAACAGAGTCCACAAAAGTTAAAAGTAACCACCAAAAATTCAATATTTTTCTGACAGCACGTCCTGAGATTCAAAAATATGGATTTGTAGGCAAGCCCAGCAGCCCACGCAGCCTCTCTCTCACTGTATGAATGTTCTTCGTAGCTCAAGCAGCAAACAGTGCCCAGACAAACACACACCTACTTGTGTACAAAGGTCAGGGAGAGCAGTGGCATTTTCATACACTCCAGCCCTCAGTGCGAGGATTTATACACAAACAAACAGACAACAAATATGACTTCCATTTCCTTCCTGAATTGTTGCATGACTGTGTTTCTAAGCAGGCATGTGTGCAGTAGAGTTCTTCTTCGGGCCTCTCTGTGCGCTTTAACTAACCATCTCTTTTCTCCATCAGAGGACTTGGTCTGGCTGCGACTGCATCCTCTGGCACACAGGCATTAACATTTCATCCTGATTGTCTCTGTCAAAGTCATTCATCATCATCGACTGAACGACTGTGGCTGGTGACTCCCCCCGACTCCACATCTCTCTCTCTCTCTCTCTCTGTTAGTCTCTAGTTTCTTTCCCTATCCACATTTCTCTGGCTTTACTTCTTCCTTCCCCTATCTCACTCAAGTCCATCTGGTTCTTGAGATAAACACAAGTCTGGCTCTTCTTACACAGACCAAATATCTATAAAGATGAGCGTTATCAGAGTGAACTGTGCTCGTTTTGGCTTTTTTGTCCAAGCTAACCCTCCAGCAGAACACAATCCATCTGTCTGCCTCCTTTTTCCTCACCTTATTCGCTCTTTCTTTATTATTTTGCTTCCCTCCCCTCACCATCACACGAGTTCAGATTGACAAGGAGATTATATCCAAGGGGAAGTGTGATTAATGAGTTTGTCTAAATAATGTAAATCAACTTAATGGGATTGAAGACACGAAATGAAGGAGAGAAGAGGGAGGAAGATATAGTTGGGGTTCAAATATCCACTTAGCTAAAAGGCAACAGCAGTGAGAATGTCTCAGCGTCTGTCACACTGGCCTTCGAGGGGGAAAAAAAAGAGGATAGGCAGTGTCCTCCTTTCCCTCCCTTTTCTGCTTGTTTCCCTCATTCTGTCGTCTTCTGACGAGTCCCTGGAGTCCCCTTCCTCCGTCCATTCTTTCATCCAAGTATGAGCCCATCCAAACCATTACCACCACTAGCAGCACCACCATCATCTAATCCAATGACACAGCCTGTAGCATTACGCGCACACACACACACACACACCCACACACACAACGTCATGTGCACGCAATCATAGAAGAAGCCTCCAAGACAGCACACTTTACAGTCTGCTAGTTGCAACAATGAAATCTGTACTTTACTGACAGAGTTAGGGCCCCTAAAGACATAAGAGGATCAAGTTGCTCATCCGGCAACTTAAACCATTTAACTGTTTGTGCATTTAATTCCACTGACATGCAATTTTTGAACAGAAAACAATGCAAAGGAGGTATCCTGTCAGACAATGCTCAGGCTTAATACCCCTCATCAGGCTGGCTTAGCCAAAATACCCCCGCAGAATTCAGACGACTTATGCAAAAGCGACTTTGACAAAGTTAGCAATCATAAAGTTTCATTTTTTTTGAGTATTTTTTGAAAGATTTTTCAAGGACTTGAAGTGGCTTCTCTCTCCTCAAACCATAACTCGGAGTAAGCTGTAACTGTAGAGTAACGGCCAACCTTGTCCTTGGGTAATCCACTTATGAGCTAAAAGCACAGCAGTACGGATCCTCCACAAGCATCTTCACTAATGGAGGATCTGTGGATTACTATCTTTACCTTTAAACTCTGCAGTAACTAAATCTCTGACATAAGGATGATGTGATACAACAGAGGGATCAACAGACAGGGCTCATTGCCCAGTAGGTTTGCATATACATGGAATTTGAGAATAAATCACAGAATAAATCTGAAAGGAAGTAAACAGCTATGGTGCTGGTTTGGTGGAGCAGGCATCCATGTACAGCGGCTATAGTCCTGTTTGCACTGGTCGCAGGTTCAATTCCCGATCCTGATGCTATTTGGTGCACGTCACCCCCCCAATCTC
The DNA here is from genome assembly GCF_963584025.1 of Labrus mixtus. Classification (NCBI taxonomy): domain Eukaryota; kingdom Metazoa; phylum Chordata; class Actinopteri; order Labriformes; family Labridae; genus Labrus; species Labrus mixtus. The sequence continues at coordinate 23,318,535 of NC_083616.1, forward strand.
TCTCTCTCCACATTATTTGTACTACGCACAATACTGCACAATGCATGTCTGCAAGTCTCTTTATGAAATATGTCAAATGAAGGTGTTGGAAGACATCAATAGATCATATTATTTTGCTTTAATATCTCAAAATAGATATCCCAATTAAAAGAAGTCCAATTATAACAAACCGACTGTATTAGCATTCTTTCAATACACTTATATACTGTCTAATTATTTATTCTCTCCTAACTCGGGTTGATAATTGGTTGTCACTTTAGTTTGGGACTTTCAAAAGAATCAATTCTGCGTAGCATTCCAGATGACTTCCTTTTTTCATTTAATTTATCTTCTGCAAAGACAAGCCATCTGTGAAATGGTGCATACAGTTTTATTCTCTGGTGGCATATTACTGTGATGAATTAAAATCACACACTGACAGGTTAGAAGACAATTACTTTGAATGGTTAAATGGTGATTTGGTGAAGATATTTCGGGAGATTCGAGGAGATGTCCGACCTCAGATCATGCATATTGTATCAACTGTCGCTGATAATATTGTAGTTCAGAGGGGCTTATGCATTACAGTTAGGCCCACTGGAAACGAATGTCTTGCTCACTGTGTAGATACTGTATTAGCACTCACCAGCGTTTTGCTAAATTCTGCACAAGCTCCTCCATTCACCTTTTGTACGGATTCATTTTTTCGTCTTATTCCATTTGAGTTTCTTAACAGCAGGACTACGGATGTTTAGTAACTTTTCACTTTTTTTATTCTTCTCGTGTGTTCACTGTTTTGCAACAAAAGTGGAAACCAACTTGACTCTGATTCTTCTATGTCAAATGCTATTTATAGAGGAGACCTGTAATGATGCCCTGCGGCCGGATTTTGTGTTGTAATTAAAGTCAAGGTGTATTAAGAGAACATCCATAATGTTAGGTCACGTTGAGTCTAAGCCTGTAAAAACAGTCCACAACACACAGGTAGGTAAGGCTGTGTCTGCTCTGACATTCACCAGAAGCAAACAGACATCTGCTTTGCCCTCTGACACCATTTCTACATCTGTCAAAATACCAAAGTTGACAACTGAGCTGCTGTCAGAACTGTCTGTGCGAAGCCCTTCAGGACTGATGCACTACAAGTCCACCGTTGCGTTTTGGTGTTAGCTGATGGCCGACGGGTTCCGCTGGTGGACGAGACAACAGCAACAGGCAGCTGCAGCTAATCCTTTATTGGCACAGAGCGCGGCGATGACACGGTTAACTCACTCCAGGAGGTTCAGGTGAGGACAGAGGTGAAGGGTTACAGGTCTCTAGAACAGAGGCTGTTATAGAAGCAGAGATTACCTTTTTATACCTTCTTTATACTTCTGCACTTCAATTCAAGAGAAACAACTGCACTATTACTTTTGATTCAAAAAAGCAAAGACGATCTGATTTAAAAAAAAATGTTTTTATCAAGGTTACATATTTATCATGTCACTAAGTGTATATACTGAACTTTAAGCCAAATTTTGCCCGACAACATAATTCATTTGTTTCCTTGCATCTACTCAGTGCAGCTAACCCTCCCACAATAACTACACAAAGGTAGCACTCCTTAGAAAAAGTTTGCCAGGGAATTTAAACTGGGCAGCAATTACACTGCTGTCGCCAATATAATTAAGACAACAAATGATATAGATGTAAACTGTGGGAGACCAAGTTGGATGGGGGCTACTTGAGGACAGGACCTGTGTATATTAAGCGTATTTAAAGTGTATTCATATGTGCTTAAGTGTACGAACAGATCATTTGAATGCATGGAGTGCACCACATTAATCCAAATGGACAGGATAATCTAGCATAATCTCTTGGAAAAAATACAGGAAATGTCAGTAGAGTTCATTTCATTACCGTCAACGATAGCGCAGCCTTTTAAATAACACAAGCACAAGCAGCTCAATGAAACTGCAGTCTTGTGTAACTTTACCGCCTGACGTGCATCTGAATTCAACCAATCACATCTGCTCAGTCAGTTTTATGTTCTTTAGATGGGTCTAAATTCAAAAGCAGAGCCTGGCTGTCAGTTCGAGGGAAGTGACAAAGACGTTTCAGCTTACACTTTCAGGCTGCCACACTCAACACTCGGTTTAGAGAGAAAAATTCAGACGGGATTCTGGCTGTTTATGAACTTGCTTTTCACTTAAGAGTGATAAGAACACGTGGAGTTTTAAGCATTTAAATTGTGTGTATGCTTCTTTCAAATCAACACTACTGTAAAAAAGATTCTACCTTTAACATCGCCAGATATATGTTTCCTTTGCATTGACTGTATAAATACTGTATACACCATCAGATTACAAAATTATAATCTCCCTCTATTCACAGACTCACAGATTGTTATACCATATGTATGTTTTTCCAAGTAAATATAAATGCTGTATTTGCAGCTGGTGCTATAGAGCTGCAGAGATGCAACAACAACACAAGCTAATCCCAGCAATGCGCCTCAGAGGAATTGAGCTCCTGGGAGGGACTTAGAAGAGAGAGAGAGAGAGAGGGGAGCAGGGAGGAGAGAGAGGAGAGGGACTTAAAGCAGTCTTTGTCCCTTCAGGAGCAGATTAACTATTTTAAAAGCAAAGGTGACGTCTATAGCCGGCTCGCTGTGCAGGCCAGGAAAGCTCTCAAACTCTGTGTGAGATGCCGTTTCTCTTCTCTAATTGTTCCTCTCTCTTTCTCTTTAGAGCTCTCTTCCCTCCGCAAATATATTTTTTTGCTCTCTCTCTCTCTCTCTCTCTCTTTATCTCTCTTACCTCAATTTCCCTCCTCATGAGCTCATTCTTTCCTTTCTTCTAATCAAGTAGGAGGCTGGCGTGAGCTCAGTGAGAGCGGCTCCGGTGACAATCACAATCGCCTGAGTATCAGGAGCAGAGCCAAAGCCATAATGACACACTGGGAGCACAGGGAGGACTGACGATTAAAAGTTATTATGATGGCACCAGCGGGGGGCTGTATCCGTTGGGAGAAGCACAAATGGGTGACAAGAATAAAGGGAGTACACACTCATGGGATGCAGAGAAGCAAAGGGGGGATGACACTACTTGATAGAAGAGGGAGGAGAAAGTAGGGCATTGTGGGAGAAAGTGGGATGGAAATATGAGGGCTTCTTTTGAATGTTTTGGGGATGAAGAGGAGGCAGCACATAATCTATGCAGGGGTATAACATGATAAGTGCTGCACTAGTGAGGGAAGAGAGGGCGCTACACTCGGGATACACTCGTGTTTACATAAAGGAAAAACAAAGGCTGGCAAGGAGAAGCATGACATGGAAATGCAAATACATCCCCCCTTATGTGCCACCAAAGTGTTTTTATTAACTCTAAGAAGCAGCATGAGATATGGAGGGTGCAAAGCGAGAGAGAGAGAGAGAGAGAAAAACTCCAATAATAAGCCCATTTCTCCTGCTTTCTTTCTGAACGTGTACAAATGTGTAAACAACATTTCTGCGTGCGTGCGTGCTCAAATAATTCACTATGGCTTTCCTTTTTGCTAGTCCTTTTTGTGCGGTCTGCATTATGCATGACTTCTGTGCATGGATTGTCAAGGGGAGAATTGAGCACTGCACTAGCAACAGAAAGAAAAAAGATAGCTTTATGAATGTGTGCATTACATGTGGCGCTAATGAATTATTACACAAGTTGTCGGTGAGTTCCAAGAAGCTGTAGGAGTGTTCTTCCTGCGCTGAATGAAGACATCCTACCTTAAGTGCTCACTGAGAAGAAACTTCCTGGGGATACACTTCAGCACCCTGGCACATAGGAGTACCCCCGAGAACATGGCCACACACACACACACACACACAGAGAATGAACATGCTGCACATGAACGCACATGATGGCCTTTATATAGTTGTCATTCTCTCCATCTTTCTTTCTCTCTTGCTTTTACTCTCTCCCCCGCTACACAAACACACACTCGCACATCGCACACATTCTACACACACAGCCGCACAATTCGGTTCTGTCATAATGAGGCCGTCATGATGAGGGCAACACAGAGTTAACAGACAGCCTTTCACACACAGAGCCGCGGAGTCTCCTCAAGTCTCTATTTGGCACTAACTGCAGTGTGTGTGTGTGTGTGTGTGTGTGTGTGTGTGTGTGTGTGTGTGTGTGTGTGTGTGTGTGTGTGTGCGTGTGTGTGTGTGTGTGTGGCTGCCAGGCAGGGTGGGCCCCAGAGGAGAGGCCTACATGGCATGACCTCAGCCAGAGACTTCCCTCCTCCAGACCCTTGGCAATCACACACACACACACACACACACACACACACACACACACACACACACACACACACACACACACACACACACACACCATGCACAGGAACATGCAAACACTCATAGTATTCCCAGCGTTCCAGGCAGCGCCAGTCAAACCCGGCTGCTCCTGCAGATCTTTCATTTTCTGTTTCTGCTGCTTCCCTCTGGGTCTCCCCTCGTCTCTTTTTCTGCCATTACTTGTATCCATATTTGCTCCACAGGGAGCCACAAGAAACAAACACAAAGTCCTGTCATATCTACTGAAAACATGATGGGATTTTCATGGCTTTTAGCAACAGCGGCATGCTTGAAACATCACAAAAAAAATCTTGCATTTCTAGTTTTATTAAAGGGCTGTACCCTGTAGTAGGATCACAGATACTCTGCCCACTACGGGTTCTGTTTTGGGCCAAACAGAAGCAAGAGTAGCTACTATGTCATCTTTTATCCTCCAATACAGACATGTTTCCTTCAGGTGCATGCAGTTATCCATTCACTCTGTGTATTATCTACAAAGCATCTTCCCTAACATGTACTGTGAATCATTTCCTCTCAGCGTGTGCTGAAGGCATTAGAATCCCAGATTAGCATAACCGTGGCAGGAAAGGTACTGTACATTCCTGCTGCATAATTCATCCATGGTTCAAGGTATCATCCCGGGAAACTAAATATTAGAACTACAAAAACAAACTTAAGGATTAAATTTGAATGAGGAGACTTAACATGCAATAGCGAGTCAGATTAAAATAACAGCAGAGTTGTACTGTCAGCGGAAATTCAGTTCTTCTTTTTAAGGACCACAAACTTTATCTTTTATTTGTCGAAGTAGTCTCTTTTTGTGAGACCAAATTCAAACATACATGAGATTTTAGTGGACAGAGCAAGAAATCGAGAGAGAGTGAGAGCTTGGAATTACAGAGGAGGAAAGGAGCCACGCGTCGGACTCAAACCCGGGCCGCCCGCCTGGAGGACCGACGGCTTCGCGCACCAACCACAAGGCCACCAACGACCCAGATGAACAACGTGAACATGAATAAGACCTGAATCAAGGTTGAAAGAGTGATACATGTGTGCTTTTGCGTGCGGACAGAACACTGCAAAGGGGGAACAACTGAGAGAACTGTGTGCTAAGATGCAATTGTGAGGCTGTCACGCTAACGAAGGATGAATTATGGACAACCTGCTTCACCCCACCCAACCTTTACCTCTTACTCTACCTCCTTGTCTGCCTTTTTCTGCCTTTGTCTGCCAAAATGTGATGAGCTAAGAAACACAAGAGGCAGCTTTGGGTGTGAAACTGTATCCCTCTCAGGGGGTTTCAGCCATTTTTGTTGAATTTGCATCCTAACAACCTGTCTGAGTAATTGAAAAAGTGGTGCGAGAGCCGAGAGTCTTGATCTCTGATATGGTAATTGCTCTTCCATTTATGCCATAGACTTTCAGGGAGTCCAGACATCCACAGACAGCAGCTGTCTTTAGAGAAGGAAAAAGAAAGCGTAATGGCCCACATGTGTCTGCGTCTGCTTTGGAGCTATCAAGATTCATTTGGTTGGGCATTTTCATCTGTGGTTGACATCTCTGATTATAAGATCCAGTAAAGTTGTCTAATCTTCCAACAGCAGCGGAGGGAAGGAGGCAGGGACCGGGGTGGGGGGTGGGGGGGGGGTTGACGGGCGGAAGGATAGGGGCAGACCTTTCATGTGGTTTTACCCCACTCTGAAATGGGTTCCAGAAGCGAGCGTGCTGCTTACACATTGCGCTTAAATCTGAGCCTTTGATGACATGCTACTGGTTTAGAGTGTGTGTGTTTGTGTGTGTGTGTGGTTGTGTGTTCTCAGACATGCATTCAAGATCAAGACCAAACCATGTAATCATTTGTTTTCAAAAAGTCATCTTACGAGGTAAAAGTAGGAAACTGGGCCAGGAAATAAAACTTTTTTTTTAACGAAAAAAACATAAAGGTGTTTGTTCGGCACTGACTGAAGCGCACAAAGAGTGTTTGAATCAGTACGTGGCCATATGTTCTTTAATACTTCAACCAATTAACTGCAGCAAAGCCTTTGATGCACTATTCTTTCCTATGCTGCCACCTAACACTTCCACAACAGGAACAATATTTGATCTTTGCAGATATACCTAAAAACATGACAGCTGACATGAATCAGCTGCCCGTGTGATTAATGTGGATACCAGGCAGCTTTTATCATTCCATTCAGCACCATCTTTTATCTCTAACCGTGGACATCGGAGCTGCAAAACGTCAAAACAAATAGCTCAGAGGGACTACTTCGACGAGCGCGAGATCTGACAGATGAATCTGTTTGTCTTGGAGAATGTAAATATCACATTCAATATCTAGAGCCCCACACATACACTGTACCGCTTCAACACTTACAACCAGATCTTCTTTTCAGACGCAGGAGAAACGGTGTGACATCAGTTTAGTGCAGGTATAAAAACAGCAATTACTCATTTGGAGTGAACACATGTGAATATGTCTATTCCTAATTTAAAAGCACTTTAATCAATCTTGAAATATTTATGCGTTTTCATTTATTTCATCATGTTTGTACATATCTGATGTTTTCATCTCTGATTGTTATTTTAAAGCTCCTATGAGGAACTTTTGGTTTGTGTCAATTTTGACCACTCCAGTGCTCGAAGTGGTTTTGCTGATCTTGTCCTTTACACGTTTTATTTTTTGTTTTTCACACAAAATTCTCATCCTGTTCTCTTTACATTCAAACGTATAATTCTTTGAGAATCATTGCTGTTGAAAATATATTTTAAAAAAAAAAACAGTTTCAGCAGCCTATATAGTTAATAACTTTGCCTGACACCTACCCTGTGGCAGTTATTACAGGCATTATAAATGATTAAAAAAAAAGATCAATCTTCTTGCTTATGGTCTTATTAGCTTTTATAGGTCATAAAGATGCATCAATATTAATTTCAGTCTGTTTCATAACCAACTAAGAACTCCTCACAGGACCTTTAATATGACAGCAATTTTGGTTTAAATCATATCTCATTACTTAATTAATGAATCATTAACTTAACTAATTTATTTATTACAGTACTACATAATTCTACAATTCACACTTTCGTCCAAAGCAAGGTATATCTGAGAGTATTCCTAAACACAAGCAAAAGGACGCATCATTGGCTCAAATTCTAAGTGCATTTTTTTTTTAATTGTGTGCCCACTTGACCTGCTTCTCGGCAACATGAGGCAACACTCTTTCTCAGTAATAATCACCACAATCACTTGATTAGCTAAAGTCATTTGTCAATTATATACTGCTCTGTGTGCGAGCAGGGCCGCTCACTAATCATGGTCAAATGGAGAGGGAGAAAGAGTGGAAGTGGAGAGAATGAGAACACGTTCAATGATCCATGACACAGTGGTAGCACCCATTCCCTGATTTATCCACTTTATGCCTTTAAGATAAACTATTAGTAATAGCTTCATCAGCTGCTTTTAACCGCATAAAACGCCTGAATCTAGATTGAATACGGGCGAGGGCGTGCAGGCTAAAAGGCTCATAAAAAGAGCCTGGAGAGAAATTATTATATTACGCTTTCACTTTGTGAAAAAAAGAACATCTCGCTGATTGGAAATGATGGTTTCCTCATTTTTACTCCGGGCAGTACATCCTGTGCAAAGTCACCATTAGATAGATAGTGCTAATTACATACAGGACATTATCCCTGGGTATACATGTAAGTCTTCCTCTAAGTCCCAATCAATACAGAGTTTGTTAAAGAGCCACTAACGTCCGAGGCTCCATGCCACGCAGACACTAACGACCTCGCTCTGGATTCAGCTACGACAGCTGAAGACACCCAGCACTCGCTGCGATCAATACTCCCTCATACCGCCCCAGACTTTTGCTCCAATCGGTCTCTCCATCTGTCTCACTCTCCCTATCGCTCATGCCTATCTTTCACTCTTCCTTCACCTCTGTCACCTAACTTTCTTATCTCTTCTCGTTCTGTTACCGAAGATGCAATCTCTCCCCCTCTCTCTTTGTTTACCCCAAACACTTTCCAAACCTCCTATCTCTCCATCTTCCCCTCTCAATTATTCACTCTGTCCATCTCAATCTCGTTCTTTCCCTCTTCCACCCCTCCCGTCCTCTCTCGCTCTCTGCCCAGCCAAACAGCTTCATTGTCCTCTGGCTGGGGGGGGGTGAACAATGTCAGCCCACATGGGGCCCCCAGTACGGTCCCAGCCGAGAAGGCAGGGAGCACCAGAGAACACCCATAACTCACTGTTTCAACTGGACTGTGGGATAAAGGGAAGCCTCACACATGGCTGCCTATGTGGGTCAGCCTTGGATCATTTGTAGAGGAGGAGGCCAGCAACTGGCACCAGAGTCCCCCACTGAGAGTGTGCATTTATATATATGTGTGTGTGAATGAGTGTGTCGACGTGTCCCCCTGTAACCCAGCACCCCCTCCGGTTCATCCCAGCCAACTATTCTATGGGAAACCTGCTCCTCTCTCCATCCCCTCCACCCCCAATCCTCTAAGCGACCGCACCCCGATGTCTTTGTGAGCATCGCGGACAAAACAGGGGGCTCTTTGGGGGCCACCAATTAGTCCTCCCCCATGGGGTGACATGGCCGATGAATAGAGGGACCCCCAAACCGTCCACGCATATAATCTCAATCTTCCCCTTTAGCGGACCGCACTGTCATAGCCACACAGATTCAACCTTGTTTTCAGAAAGGTCCTGATTTAAAGGCACGGCGCGCTGGTGCAAAAAGGGAAGAAAAAAAACGAGCATCCGGATGCCAGTGAGTCACTTTGTCAGGAGAAAAGGATGTTCTTCTCGCCATGTGTTCATCCTGAAGGGCACCACACAAGGACGGCTTTAGGAGGGAAAGCAAGGGGGGGGGGGGGGGGGGGGGGGGGGGGGTAAAGAGAAGGTGAGGTTTTTCTCATCAATCATCGAGTGACATAAACAACAATAGAAACTTGGAATCCATTACCAAAAACAAACAAAGACATAGCAGGAGAGTCTGCAGACGAACGGACGCGTTGTGTAAACTAAAGTGGTGACTGAGGAGGCGCAGGGGGAACTTTTGAATGAACCAGCCCCAAATCGTTGGTGAACCCAAACACATGTCAAAGTGGCGAGATGTCTCAATAGTTGCATTATTACTTTGGCATACCCCGCCGCAATCGCTGGATTCGTTTGTGAAGGGGGAAAAAAAAGCTTTTTGAGAAAAGTTGAAATGCCAGGGTTTACAGAAAAGGCTAATTTCTCTCTGCTTGTATTTTTGCAAAACGCTTTCAGGAGTCAAAATTATCCGCAGTCATTACATCTCAACTGTAGCTCAAGAGCTTTTCATCTGAATTACTTAGCCTTTCAGCTTTTCTAACATTCAAACATGCCTTAAGTCTCCTTGCCTCTTTGAATAGTTTGATTCTGTTGACTTTATATATAAGACGTGCAAGCCCTATGCAGACAACTTGGCACTAACCCTCACTAAGCACACTAATACACACACACACACACACACACACACACACACACACACACTTCAGAGTTGAACCTTTCTCCTGTCACCTCCTCTTTACTGAACCATCAGCAGCGAGCTTAGAGGACATAATGTGAGAGAAGACAGGGACAGACAGAGAGGAGGATGAATGTGGGGGATATTTGTGGATGAGTTTTCTGAAGCAATCCTTTCTCCTGCTGCTCTCCCTGTTCAACAATGTCACTGTGTCTCGACGAGTCAGAGCAGGTTAAACTTGCAGAATGACCTCATAGCTGGTCAAATAAATACTCGAAGTTGGAGGAAATAACTCACTGTGAGCTATAAGTTTGAGGTAAAGGAAATACCGGTGGAAGTCAAGTGTTTTTCTTTTAAGCTGTGAAAGAAATCCAAGAAAAAAAAAAGAATAAATGGCCGAGTTGGAAAAAGGCGATGTCTTAGTGAAAACAAAATGTGACAGGAATGGAAAAACGAGGTGACTTATTTGTCACTGAAGCGTTTGCTCCACTGTCAGAACATAAGAGCTGTAGGTTCTCAAAACACACTGACAGTAATGTTCCTCAAATAAATACATGTTCGAACCATAAACGTCATATTTTTCCTCACAGTGTGGACATGACTTTATATTGTTTGGAGTTTGATCGGCGCTCTTTAAGTTTCTCTTGTTATCTTATTGCTTTTTCATTGAAACAATGCCACCCTTTTTCCTCAAAGCTGCTGTGAGGAACTTGCCGTTTGCGTTGATTTTCATGACCGTTCTTGTCAAGGCGGTAAGTATTCTGGTTTAACTCACTTCTTTTGACACCTGCCGGATGACAGCGGTTCTATATAGTTCATATTTCTTTGTTGAAAGAGTCAAACTTTGTTCTGTTGTTGTAGTTTGCCTCAGCAGCTCATAAGGATGCATAAGTTTTCATTTTAGTCTGTTTCATCACCAGAGAAAATCTTCAAACAGGCGTTTTACAATTGGTTTTAATGGAAAGCTGAATTCTTTCATAAAGAATTGTTTATCTTAAAGAAGCTCTGTTTCCAAACTCTGCAAAAGGTTAACCAACTCACACAACAGAGAGAACAAATATCTGCTCAGCATCATCATCAGTAGGTCTAAGCAGGGTTTTATTATGCTCGGCTGGAGAGTCAGGCAGCATTCTGTTTTTCAGTTCACATACCTAAGGAATACTTTTCTATTCCCAAAACAATACACCGGCCAAAGGTTCCCAGGGTCTATTATTTATGAGCTACAACTCTCTGCACCAAAACCAGAGCAGAAACTTCCCTCTAAAGGGTTCAGGGTGTTCCGATGTAAGGCGGGTGGTGTCACCTTAAGCTTTTATTTCCAGTGATTTCTTTTCACGCTGATATTTTGTTTCCTCACAGTAAAGCTGGGATGCCATCTGAAGGTGAAAGCTGCAGGGTGGAGACGCTTTGTGGCCTCTCACTGAGCGGAGAGAGGAGGTGGAGGGGGTGCGGGAGGGCTGCGAGGCAATAGATCAATGACTCCGTGTTTCCACTGAGAGGTAAAGGAAGTACAGGGCAAGCAGCAGCCGGAGACTTAAAATAGCTCCAACGATTGCAGCTCAGCTTTAACCCAAATAATGGGGAGGTTGACCGTAGGTCCGCAGAGGTCTCTACCTTTTTGATTAGCGAGTGACCTCGGGGGTAAGGTGGAGACGGAACGAAGATTTAATTCTGAAGAGATAGAAAAGTGGGACAGGGCTTGTTTGTGATTGTTCCACTTCTGTCTGAGGCCTTGAACTGCTGTTTGGACGAAAGTTTGAGTTAAAGATCAAGGTGTGACGTGGCAACGTGACGCCTACACCACAAGGGATTGAGCATGTTTGTTGTGAGTAGAATTACATGTGCGTCTGTGTGTATGGATCTTCTGTTTCGTCGTCCATCACATCTGTCAGATTAAACCTTCCTAGGAATGGCTTCAGGGGAATTTTCGGACACTGGAACACCCGCCCACGCAGAGATACATCCACATCCACACACTCACACACACACACACACACACACATACACACACACACACACACACACACACACACACACAAATCTCTGTCCACTTAACGCTGTGTGTGCTTTAGAAAAAGAAACAGCTTGACACTGAATAGGAAGGCTTAAACAAACAAAGTATTATCAAAGCTTCCTCTTCTGGCGCAGTGGAGACTGAGTACACATTAAGATAAGATTAAACTTTCATGATCTCAGTGGGTATGTTACTGTATTAACAGAAGAAACAGTGATGGCAATATCAGTTCAGCTGGGTTACCACAGATTGCATTGATCTTCTTTAAGACATGCTAGCTGGTGGCCCAGCTCTTGGGATGGTAATGTGAAGCTCTTTGTTGGCCCATCACTTCGTTCTCAAAATATTTCAAAAACTGTGGATAGATTGCCGTTTGATGCAATCATTAATAGTCCCTTGAAGAACAGCTTTGGTGCTCTCCTGAGTTTTTATCCAATTCCATCAGAAATCTTCATTTGAGGTTTTAAGAGAAATGATCCGATAAATGCCACCAAATCGAGTACGCACACTCATGGACCCAAAAGGATGATATGTTTGGTAATCCTTTGACTATTCATCCAATTCTTACATTATTCAAAAAGATTATGAGTTAACCCTTTGTTTTTGTTTTTTTTACCAAATTATGAAAAAAAAAGCTTCCATCATTTCCTTTTTTAAAGTTTCTTCTTTTACGAGTTTTTGCCTGTATTTGATAGGACAGCAAAAGAGAGACAGGAAATGTTGGGAGGAGAGAGTGGGGGATGACATGCAGCAAAGGTTGAGGTAAGATTAGAACCCACGGCCACTGTAGCCTCTGTATGCAACAAAACCACAAGGCTACCCTGTGCCACATCGTTTTATAAGTCTTAGCTTAATTTGGTATTTGGTGCTTTAGCAAATGTGAGCATGCTATCAGGTTGATCTATATGGTTCTCACCATTTCAAACAGCATGCCCTCAGGACATAACTATGTTATTGCTATATTTTGAGCTTTAGTATTTAGCTCAAGGTGCCTCATGAAGTACTCATGGAGCTGCTACCTGAACTCACATACCCTGTTTATACAAGTGTAAATTACTAACAAGACTAGATTGGGATCGGATCACTCCATTCACATGCCAAAATGGCCATGGGCCATTTGACTGCAGACATTTTGTGGTGTACATGCTAATGCACCTAGTTATATCAAAGGATAAAACATGGAAATATGTTATGAGTGCAGGACTGAGTGGGCTATCTTTTGGGGGCAAGTCTGATTTTGCTCGCCAATCTCTAGGCAGTTCATTTCTATTAGTCACTTAAAGTTTTGTTTTGTAAGTTGTATGAAACAAATGTTGCCCTTGTTTGGCCACAGACAGATGTAATATCACTGCACAGGATCCTTTTACCTTCCATTAGATGTGAGGTAGGCAGTACTGAAATCTGAACACAGGTGTAACCTTTTATGTGTCTCAGGTTTACACTTGTGATGGGATCGTCCAGGGTGGATGTAAATGACGGGTGTTAACAGGAACTTTGTCTTGTCTTACAATATTCAAATATGGAAAAAGACCGTACTGTGAATCCAGAACCATGTAGAGGAAGAAGTGCATATATTTTGCTGAAACAATTCAAATATTATTCCCCACTGAACCACAAGATACTGTTACTGTTACTATAATGTAGCCTAATAAGAGAAGACAAGACTCAGCGTTTCCATGACCTAGAAAAAAAGGCAAACAGCAGCTCGGCATTCAATAAATAAAAATAACATGCATGGAACCATAAATAAAAAAGAATCATTAAAAAGATTATTATTCTGAACAAGTTGGCTCATTAGCAGTCCAGCCTTCAGAGGAATCCATCTCTTTGTGCCGTGCATCCACCAATAAAGACTTTTCCCGTCTAATGAACAGACAAACAGATTCCAGCAGAGAGCTGCTTCTGCCATCATGACGCGTCGTCTCTTTTCTTTCTTTCATTCTGTCCGTCTCTATCAATTTCTCCTTTCACTTCTTGTCCCTCCCTACTTCTGTTTCTCGCCCTCCTTCTTCCTCTGCATCTTTCAGCACTGACCCTCCTCCTCTTTAGCCTTCACTCTTTTCTCAGGGTCAATTAAGCTACAGTAACTAAACAGCAGCGCAGCCTGTCACATTCCATCCAGTCCTCCTCAGTGAGTGACTACAACTTCCACTAAAACAAACGGCCTCTGAAGGAACCCGCTCCGGCAGCTATTTACCATATGAACAACTCGCTTCCTAATGCACAATGAACTACCTTGACAGACCTTCTTTGCCCTAAAGCTGTCCTTCGTGGAACTCTGTTATTAACGGGGTATAAAGAAGGGTCTGTGTGCAGGTTGTCGGCCCTGTTTCGCCTCTGTTGCTCTGCTCTGCTCTCCTCCCAGCTCTGCTCTCCCAGCACTGCAATATTTACTTCGTAGGGGGTTTGACAGAGCAGCAAAGCCGCTTGCTCTCGCACACCTAAGTACACACAAGCTCACAGCAGGGCGGGCGTAAGCACAGAGAAAATACATGAAACAAAAACTTTGATGTGCACACACACACTCGCACACATGTTCACACAAAAACACGCACGCACTTTCAAGTACAAGAGCACCATACTGTGCACTTGAGAGGCCAACCTCCACCAAAGGCAGATCTATTTCTCTTTCTCTCTCCTCATCCACCTCCTCCTCACAGGCACTTCAAATCGAACAGTATGTCAACAACTGGAAGAAGAGCGAACAGGTACTTTTTGATGTTTTTGGAGAGATTATAGATATTTTCATCCAAATAAACGTTTGTTTTGCACAATTCTGATTCAGCTTGTGCTCATGCTCTGTGAAGGCTCTTTATATTTGCTTTTCACAAAGCACCAGGAAGTTAGACCTTTTCTTGGAAACATCTTGTGCAAAGAACTTGATGTGGCTCTTCTGACAATAGTTTTGTTGTATGGAGACAATAGGAAAAGAACGGGCTAATTAGCGGGGGACTCTGCACAAAGGCTGAAGAGGCACAGACAAGCTTGAAAGCAACAAAAACTAACAGAAATCTTTGATTTTTTTTTTTTTTTCATTCCAATACAGCACGGCCATAAGAACTTCTTTCCAAAGATCTTTCTGCATTTCCCAATCCTGTCACACCTGGTAAAAATATCTATGCGTGCACAATTCACACCCCGCAGGCAGGTAGAGGAGATCTTCTCGCGACTTGATACTTCCTGTTCATCTATTCTTAAGAACAGGTCTGCTAGACTCATGAGAAATGTCTTGTCGACTGATACATAGTAGGAAATATCCATATATGATTTGGTCAGGCACCTAACATGAGCTTGTTCGTCTTATCTGTAGATTGTATCTGTTTAAAGGGAGGAAGTTTGGTTGAATGACTCTTTATGACCACCACTATGGCTTACTTTTTATGGCTTGCAGTGTGGGTGGGCCGAAACATGATCTATAATAGGTGTGATTGAAACCTATGCAATCAGTTGGATCATGTTCTGCTATGTTTGAACATGGAAAAAAATGATCTATATGTTGTTTCAATGCAGAACACAACCTGCAATTTGATCTACCTACACCTGCTGTGACATGTTTTTTCATCAAGTCACAAGGAGGAGAAATGCTATATACATTCACCTGCCTGCCAAAATGTGTAATTGAGGTAATAGTCATGCTGTTAGAAAGCATGACTCAGTTCTCTGAGTTTGGCTTTGATGTTCAAATTCACAAAGCAGATTGTAATTGAAAGAAATTGGAAACAACAGATGGTGTGACAAAGTGTTACATTATACAGCAATATTGTGTCATACCTTTGGTTTAGAGCTCCCAGTGGAGTTGGGGCTGATATTGCCAAAAACTGCCAGCCAGAACAATCTCCTGTTTTTTATGTTACAATATGTGTGTGATCTCTACTAATCTCTCCGTGGCTAGTGCATTAGATTGATAACATTGCACTGGGGGATATGGACAAAATGTTCTATCTCAATCAATGTTATTTAATTTCATTCAAACCCTTATGTAGGCCACGAAAATGATTCAGGTTACTGTCTTTTCAAATTATTACAAAATACGAATAAATATGTAGTTGAAGATGAAGATATGAGTAAAAAGGTTGTATTTAAACAAAATAAATTAACTATTTTACTTTGTACTTACAGGAAAATCCAACATTGCTATCAATGGTCATTGACTAACTTGTGAAATTAAACATGTGACAGCTACTGTTTTACAATATATTTAACCATTTGGACCACTCTTTATTTGCATAAATGTAATTGTTCCTTAAGGCTTTACATTTAACTGTTTTTATGACAAAGTAAGGCATTATAAATTAATTAACTTATATCATGTCTGCTTAGAGAAAATCCAGACATTTTAAAATCCATTATCAAATTGCTCGCCTACTGTTTTGTTAATCGCCTAATTGATTAAAACCCTAAAAGTTGTTGGTTAGTTCATCCATCTAATCTCACCTTTCATTATTTAACTGTGGTCTCCTATGAGCGCCTGACGCCACAAAACAAAGAAAACCTGAGTCACAGAATCAGGCTTCTCACGGATCAGGTCTTCATCTGACCACAAAGTCATCCGACTCTATGCACATGTCCAACCCACGGACACTCGATACACGGAACCCAGCCCAAAGCCCTGATAGTAGATACGAGAGAGGGACACATTCTCTGCAAAGCATAGAGTGTCTCCACCCGAGGCAATGTGTGATGCTGTGGATGTGTGTGTGACACAGAGAAGCTTTATTTATGATATGTAATTTCTTGTGTGCACAATTCCTGAATCTGTGTAGACGTACATCCTTTTGTTTGTCAAGATTAAGACGAAGGAAAATGAGAGACATCCACTTTTGAAGAGGCTTTATAATTTGATTAAGGTTATAGTGTTTTTCAGAGAAATAGATTCATGTGTCATCAGCATAACACATGATACAACGTGATTTGAAAGTAACTGAACAAACACCTCAGGGAGAGCATGTGCAGTGAAAAAATGATTACAACGAGTACTGAACCTTGAGGAACTCCATACAGCAGAGGAGCTTAGGGGGATACATGACTGTTAATACATACATTCTACTACTCATATATGAAGGAAACAAGCTTAAGGCTATGAGTAACATCTAGAATTTTCTAACCATCATAATACCATCAAAGCATATCTAAAGCTCATTATCTCTCGCACATATTTGCTCATTTAACTGCACCATAAAACCCTTCAAAGATGGATAAAGTTCCATCATCCGCCCGGTAATAAAATACACTGTTTGTCCTCCTATACAAATGGCAACACAGGTGCGCTCGTCTACCTGTTCATTTGAGAGATAGCTATCAGTTAAAAGGGTAACCAAAGCCTCTTCACTTGTCGACTACCCCCTCCCCTCGCCTTCTTTTTCCTTCATTCAGCTCCTCATTACATCCCACTGTGAATTATATCTCCTTTTAGCTCTGTTTACTTGAGGCATATGGCATGCCTACTGTAGTCAGCAAGCTGTTCCTATGACTGACCTTCCTACTATTAGTGTTGTTACTGCACCTAAGCACATTTGAAACCATAAACTGAACTCGTGATTGGAGCGGTTTGGTCTAAAAGAAGAAAGCAGCAGTCATTCGTGAGAACAGGAAAAGACACGCAGAGCAGGAACAGTATTAATGCCTCTATTGATCACAATCTCGCCATCCGCTCCTCCCTTAGATGTAACACAATGCATCCCAGGGCATGAATAACTATTGCTAATGGCTATAAAAAGCCCCTGAGAGTCGGCTAACGTCCTCACCACTAAAATCGATATCATCCTCAACCACAATCTTTATTTAATCTCAATATAGTGGCACGGGGAATTATAAAATGAAGAGTGGATGAGTAATTGCTAAGTCAGGACAGAATGGGAGACTCTGCTCTTTTTGGAAGATCCCAAATTAACATCACTGTCAATACATTCTAGCACCTATCCCAGCACTCCACTACTGTTTTAAAGGGTTTGACTAATTCCTACGAGCTAAAAATCCACTCTGTTGCTATCTGTTTGGCTGCTCCGGATAAAAATAGTGCCACTCCTCCTCCATTGTGTCAAACTTACTCCAATCTTTTGCAGCAGATTTTAAATAACAATCAATTAATTAAATGCATCTCCCCTGTGCTCACCGCTTCCATTCAGTCGATGCTGCAGTCACAGTATTTACGCTTACAATTAGCCCAGTGTTACAAGCACATATCCCCGTGATAGAGGGAAAAAACTCTGACTGTCTCTAGGGTGGGACAGGCAACAAGAGCGCTCAAATTCAAAGTCTGGTCTTATTAGGCAAGCAGTCGAGGTGAGAAATACAGCACAGGATCCCAAGGTAATTGAGGCCATGTAGTCTACACAGAACCTTATCAACACTGAGATGCTGGCAATAAGTGGATATAAAAGATAGCATAAACCAGTAGTGTTTTTTTTCCCTCTCAGCATTTCTCCTGCTTCTGTATAAAAACTATTAATTAATTCATCAAAAAGTGGGGAATTTTTAATAACATGCTTAAATCTGTGGGTAAAAAATTATCTTTTCTTTATCCTACAAACACAACAGCACCACATACATTGTTACAGTTATAGTTGATATCAACCACCAGAAGAGCATAAAATACCAATAGCCATAAAATTTACGAAACCCAGTTATGTGCTGAATTCTACCATGGGAAGTATTTCAAATCTGTCTTTTAATTGCTCAGCTGTCACAGCTTTATTGACTGTAGGTCTTGCTTTATTGAGCTCATGTGTTTATGTTTGGTTGTGCATGCTTGTGTGCATGTGAGGGCATGTGGTTGTGTGTAATAAATGGGTAGACCTGTGAGACTATGTTGGGCAATGTAAGCGAATGATCTCATAATTTGTAACCACTTCCTCTTTCCTCACAGTGCTGAAATGACACCAAATATCCTTGTTGGAGTAATGTCGTCTGTGCTATCTGTGTCTGCTCATTTAGCAAAGTGTGGGTGACCCAGAGTTAGACAGCTTGACTAACACAAGTGTACACGCACATACACACAAACACATGGAAAGTCCTTCACCTGTTAATGTGTGAAACAAATGACGGCTGCAGTGGCGCCTGTGTGAACAAATCACCGTGTCCCATCTTATCGGCCGGCTGCATGAAAACCTGTTTGTTCTAGATAGAGTGCGCAACAATTAACCAGTCAGCTTCAGGGAATTCAGCTGCACCTCACAGGATTGAACAGACACGCACACTCAGACAATCCACACTGGGAAGGATGAAGATCAATGGCTCTATGGTTACATGACAACAAAAGGCCAACACCACAGGATCGACTCAACGCTTCAAACTCCTAATCTTATCTAGGTCAGAGCTGCACCTCCACAGACTCATCCCACCTCCTTTTACTCTGCTGTCTCATTTCTTTGTTGTCATGTGTGATGTAACATGTTGTAATTTGGCAGTGTAAACTCAAGATGGAGACCAGGTAGTGGAGCAATGTGATGAAAACAGACAAAAGAAACATATCTTTCTAATAACTGATTTGGTGAAAGGAAAAAAATGAATACAAAATAATACTTGAAATAAGCTATGCAATTTTTTTTGAAGAGCCATTCCTCATTATCAGACCTAGCTTCAGCATGTAAATGATTAACAGATACTCGGTCTAGCATCTCCCAGTGTTCTGTGTTGCTATCTAGTTTCCAGGCTAGCATTACCATACTAGCTAGCATTACTAGATTGCATGCAACCTGTGTTAGCGCACATGTAGTCTGACACAAACACACAGAAGAAGAAAAACAGATTGGAAGGATGAAAGAAACGAAAGACTGGGTGACTAATGAATTGGCTGTTTTGTGTTTTTCCTTCCTGTCAAACAGCTCAGAACCACAGTCTAATCCTTTATGCAAACAGGAGACGGTGCTGAGAAAACACACACGTTCTAATAATCTCCTCCAAAAACAGAAAATATTCTCTGCGATGATGTCTGACCACTTTTGACTCATCAAACTCTCCTCAGAGGAGCTGGGCACATCGCCATGCCTCCGCACTCCTGCTCCAAACGCAATTAAATAATCAAGGGTTCAATTGCTGTATATTAACACAATCAATAAACAAAGGATTTCTTGGTTATTTGGATGAAATTAAACAGATCCCAAAAGAAACTAAATACAGACAATTTATCAAGGAAACAGATGAGATGGTCCCAGATCAGTAGAGGAAGGGAGTAGATGAAAAGACATGGTGTTTCATTATGCAGCTGAAGCAGCACCACCCAATCAAACCAAACTACTCAGAGACCTAAATAGGCCTCATTGCAGAATTCTCAGTCTCAACACAAACCAATTTATGCACGAGTGCATACATACACAAATAAGGTACCGGCTCCAGTACGTGCAAGCTTGCCTTCACAAACCTAGCAGCGACCGCCTCCTGAATAATCCAGTCAGCACACAAATCACAACCTTAACAGGTTTTGAAAAGCAAAGAAGCTTTTTAACAAATAACGTAAAAAGGCCCCCAGTAGACTGTGGTGAATGAATCAAGCCACGCATGCTGCGAACATTATCAGAGTGGGGGATGAATGAATACATTATCATGCAAGGCACAACTTCTCTTTTCCTGCCTCACAGCTTGTCAGTCTTCCTGCCTATCAACCTGCTCGACTGATTACCTGCCCACATACAGAGCTGCTTTTGTCCAGATTAAAGGGGGCAAGGATGGAGGCGAGGTGAAATATTATTTCTTTTCACAAGAATTCATTTTGAAGAGGAGATGTGTGGAGTTTCTTGACTCAGTGTGCCTCCAAACCTCCCCGCCTGCCTCCCCCGCCAACAGTCCAGCCTTTTTCTATTATTCTCTCTGACAGGCTGTCTTCCCCTTTACCTGTCTGCTTGAATATCCCAGTTAGCTCTGTTAGTCTGTGCATTCTTCCATTCCCCCCTTTATGTTGAATATCTGCCTCTATTTGACATCTTCGTCATTGTCTCCTCTCAAAATATTTCCTCCTTTCTCCCGCAGAATACCTTCAAATACGACTAATGCGTTTTAAGACACAGACTCACACTCAAATGTAGAAAAAGAGAAAACATAGTTCATAAAGATATCAATGCCTGCTTTATGCTAATTCATAATTTCAGTATTTAACAAATATGATTAAAGGAAAAGTTTGATATTTAAGGAATAAACCTTTTTCTGGCTCTGCCAAGTAACTTTTTTTTCTTTTCTTTTCTTTTTTTTTTTTTTTTAGAAAAAAGCACCTCCAATGGTTGTCTTTTTAACACATTATGTATAATCAAAAAAAACAGTGTGAAAGACAACACTTTGTGGTTTTATAGAGTGCAGTTACTTCCTGAAGTTAAAAGGCTGTAAATGTCAAATCTGACTCAGCACGAGCCAGTATTGACTCCTTCATGGTGTCAAAAGAACCAATTTCCCTTCAACTTCAAGTTTATTTAAACATTTACATTTAAAACAACGTGATCTCTGGTCTCTGGGTCAAAGTCTGTGGTTTTGCATGTCCAAATATTCACCTTTGGCTCTTTTATGCAGGAAAAGGATATTAAACTTCCTGCACTCTATAAACATTCCCAGCAAATGTAATTCATGCAGCAATTCCATTTCCTCTATGCTGTATTTGGCAAAGCAAATTAAATATATTGAAATGTATTCCATTGGAGATAGGCTCACCCTCCTACCTGTCTACCTGCCTGCTAGCTTCCCTCTGCCTATCAGCTTCCTCTACTTCTGGTGTCGGCTCAGGCTGCTGTCACACCGTACATTTAATCAGTCCAGCAGCCCTAGCTATACCTCGCAGCCTCCCTGTGCTGACTGAGTTGTGTGCATGCATGCATCTATGTGTGTGTGTGTGTGTGTGTGTGTGTGTGTGTGTGTGTGTGTGTGTGTGTGTGTGTGTGTGTGTGTGTGTGTGTGTGTGTGTGTGTGTGTGTGTGTGCGTGCGTGCGTGCGTGCGTGCGTGCGTGCGTGCGTGCGTGCGTGTGTGTGATGCGAGGGAGCCTTTGTGAGGGATTCCACTCAGCAGAGTGATGATAAGTACTCCCAGCCCAGCGCTCCGCATGAGCTGATGGACGGACAGGCCGAGAACACTAGGGGCCTTGTGGTTGGGCGTGAGTGTGTCTGTGTCTGTGTGTGTGTGTGTGTCTGTGTGTGTGTGTGTGTGTGTGTGTGTGTGTGTGTGTGTGTGTGTGTGTGTGTGTGTATTGTGGTGAAAAGAGGGAAGGGGGAAGGCAGGCAGCTGGAGACTGGAGTGTGTGCATGGTGGTGTGTGAGCCTGTGTGAGGTTTTTTTTTTTTTTTTTTTTTTTCCTAACAAGCCACACCACCAGACCATGCCACATGGCTGCAATTTGTTCATTAGCTATGTAATAAATGTACACACACACACAGTGGTAATATTGTTCAGGGTTCTGGCTGATTGGATTCTGAAATAGAGGACCCTCAGGGGGATCACTTGCAGTCTGCCAGCCAGTGTGACCAGCAGAGGTCTGATTTCTTAACAAGGTTTCAGTCTGTATTTCTCTATTTGATGTAAGAAACACTGGGTTTATACGCTCAAACGATGTCAATGTGTAGGGTTGCAGCTATAAGACCCTTATATCCACAAATTGAACATGTCTAAGTTGTTGTGATTGCTTTCATGCGGCTGACTGTAAAAATATTTCCTTATTATGCCCCGTGTTTCTCTGCCAGAATAACTGCAGGTCATTGTAAGATTTAGCAGTCACCTGGAAATAATTAATACTCACCCAGGGCCAATTACAAGCAATCTATCATCATCATCTGTGTGTCAGATGAGCCGAGGATGGCTGTTACAAATTACCTGCTGTCTAGGATATCAGTCGATGCTTGTTTGAGCTGAGCTCATCCTGCCAGGTTTAGGGACCGCTAATAAATGTTTGCGTCACGAGTTAGTGAGCGATATCAGATTATGTGAAGCTCAGTCCCCGCTGACAGAGGATTCCAACATGAATGTTGCTGTGGAGGAAATCCAGAAACATGGATAACAAACGGAATCCATCTAGCCTGGTTTGGCACGCACATTGAACCCAGCAGAGAGGCTTTGGAAGAAGAAGCATCTTGTTCCACATTCAGCAAGGCTTAGAGCCTCTGGGAGGGTATGACTGCTGCTCTGCCGTGAGCATACAGATCACCTTACACAGCGGCTTTCCTCTGCTTTGATGACTGATGCACGCACACAAACTTATGTGCACATCCCAACACACAATGCCATGCATGCCTTACCTCCACAGGATCATTACGGAGCCGGATTTGCACACACACACACACACACACACACACTCACACACTCAGACACACTCACCTTAACCTCCTCCCCCACATGGCTTAATTCACCTGCTGCACCTGAGAATGTGACCGCTATGATGTCACCTGCAATCCCATCACTTCAAAGGCACAAAAGCAGCTCGGTGCCATCAGCAGAAAGACCAAACGCACCCTTGCACTCGCTCCTTTGTCCCGCTGTCCCCTAACAGTAATTCCCCTACAGACAGTCCACACACAGTGAGGGGCAGAATTACACAGTGTGCTCAACAGTCCTGTATTCTTGGGTTCCTGCCCATTGGCACTCACTGCGAACCACTGTAACAATGACAGGCTTTCTTTATTCCTCTTCTCACTCTGTGACATGAAAGAAAGCTGCCCTGCTGACCGCATTTCTGTGCACTTACATGTGTCTTGTGTGTGTGTATGAAAGTTCATGTATAATTGTATTATTAAAGTGGTTGTGTGTGCTTCGAATCCCATGATTACAGTGCTGCTGGTGTGCCTGCCTCTCTGAAAGCTCCCATTGGAAACGCTCACGAGTAAGCAGGCAGGGTATGACGTGATGAGACAAGGCGATAATACAACCACCACATTAGAGCAGGGTAGGCCGTTAAAGGACCCAAATGAGATTATGAGGTCATGTTGGGAGGTACAGAGCCAACAGCAAAAGCAAGAACCCCCTTTTTTTCTCTTTTTTTTTTTTTTTTTTAAGAAACAGCACACTTTATGTTTTATTCCAGCAAAAAAACGGGAGAAAAATCTTAATATGGATGAAGGAAACGAGACAGAGACTGTAAAAAAAGAGAGAAATGCAGGAAGATAAATATAGAGAGACAGAGACAAAGAGACGGTGCGTGATAGCAAGAGGTATTCCCTGCTTTGGAAATTTCCATAGCGGTCAATTTCTGTGGTGATCCATCCTTGAATAGCACATGAATTCAGCATGATTTACCATCAAAACCTCCAACTGAGCATGAAACAGGAGGCCCCGGCCCATCTCCGCTGAAGTCTTTACATTGTAAAGCAAGGTGAAATAACAGCCGCTCAATGTGCTGTAACACGCTGGAGATGCAGCAGCAGCCCCAAGAGCTAGCTATTCACAAGATGATGCCTACTGTGAAAATATGCGCGTGCTCTCTTTAGGAAGGAGAGCACAGAGATACGAGAGTTTTTTTTTTATTTGTGTGTGAGCGTATAAGAGAAAGAAAATGAAAAGATGCATGCACAGAAGGAGATAGGAGGGTTCACTGCTGAGATAAAAATGGAATCCATTTTGGTTCTTGAAGCACACTCATCCCCTGTGTGAGGACCTGCTCGCTGTGTTAGCCTGCCATTGCTCTTTCAATCACTTCCCATCTTTCCTGCTCGGCTCCATTTCAATTGTTCTGCCTTCCCCTCACTACAATGTTTATATAATTTCCTGCTTTCCTCCATAGTCACACCTCTTTCCTTCCTCTCCTTTCCTCCTCCTCTTCCTCTCTTTAGGCAGCCAGGCACCCCAACACTGTCTCAGGTCCTGAAACTATGGCAACGGAATGAGAGAGCAAGCGCTCTCTATGATTAATAGATGAGAGATGCAGTGCCAATCGCTGGGGCCCGGGGAGGAGGGACAGATGCATTCGAACAACACCACGCAGACACACACGCATACTCACAGGGAGTGTACACAAACTGAGTACACACACTCTAGCCCCCCCACCATTAGCCACCCTGCGTGCTTTGTGGAAATATACACACAGATAATGTGGAGAGCTCTAACTTACAACACAAACACATAGGTTGAAGGCAGACTTAGGGCTTAAAGTGCAAATGAAGAGGCCGCAGAGTTTTTCCTCGTGCTTAACATCCTCATGACACACACCTCCTTATTGGCTGCTGACAAGCAAACTAACCACACAAACCACAGCCTCAGAAAGCGGATGTGGCCCTAATGAGTCTTAACAGACTGTGGCTGTCTGCATGACTCACAGCTGGCTGCTCTCACCTGTAAAAGCACAACAGCAGGATGGGAATTAGGACATCGTTTTTCTATGCTGTTTTTCCACCATTTACATCATCTGATCTGTACAAGAACAGCTCTTTTTCAAGGCCAGACATTCATCCATCTCCCAGGCAATCACACAAAGCCCTGCTGCTTTTGGATTATCCCTGCAAATGCATTTTCTCTCCGTTCCATTTGAGTAATGACAGGCGACCAAACTCAGCTCAGACAAAGGTATTACCTCGCATGTGCTAACTGCTTAAAAAATACAACATTTCAACGGAGACAACAAGGTCATTGGAATTGTTGGTTGCTGGGTTTCCATTTGGTAAGGAAGTTACAAAGTTGGCTCCTCAGCTATCCTCTCCTAGACGAGCTGGCTATCACTTTCTAATTCATTTAATTTCTGACAACAAAGCTTTGCCAAGGAGCAACAGCCAAAACACCAACAGACCGTCTGCCAGTTCTGCCCAAATGAGCCTTTTTTTTTTGCCCTCTCCTGCATGCCTCTGGCTTTCTTGGCATAAACAGACAACACACTCAATCAATTATGTTAATGTAACGAGGATGAGGAGCGTTTAACACATGGACGGTTAATTCAATGGATGCACATTGGGAGCTGGAAGGGGTTAAGGCTAAGTGGGGGGAACGCAGCCAGTTAGAACAACACAATGAAAGTTAGAAACTGGAACGCCATGCATCCATAAATATCTGTGCGTGTTTTTTTAGAGACACAGAGAACATAGAACAACATGCTGAAGCAAGTGATTAGCAAGTGATTACATTGTCAATGAGCCGTGTTGTGAGAGCTGGACCATACCCCATAGTGAGATATATTAGGTCCCTGTAGTACAATGCATATCATTCATCATCTCTCATTAACAGAGGGCGGTATGATTCAAGTTAACTGTGAAGGACAGCAAAGTAAAACTGCACAGCCCCAATGTATCAGCTAAGCCATCTAAATTCAGAAGTAGGTTTGCCATCACCTCTTATCCCTGGATGTTATCATTCACCATGTTTTTTTTAGATAAAATGAAAGCCATTTATCAAATAATCACTTCAGAGAGAAATCATAGCCAAGAAAAAAAAAACAAGAGAGACGGAGCGGCAGAAGATTAAATAAAATGTTTACAGAGAGGGGGAGTTGTGTAATTTGTTACAGCAGGTTAGAATATCTTCCTGTCTCTTTTTTTTTTTTCTCCACCTTCTGAATCACAACATCGAAACACCCACTGAATCTGAAACGAGAGCCAGCGCGAGTACAGCTTAAATCAGTGGATGTGCAATGTAACATGATGACGGTCATTTCCATGAAAGCAGACACAGATTCCTTCATTCTACTGAGCCACATTTCTTCAGCGAAATGTGCTGGAGACACACATGCAAACTCATGATTATCCCTTTTTATTCCAGTGCTGGAGCAGGTTTTGTCATTTAGCTCTCAGGCCATGTAATTGAAGCAGCAGCAATTTAGAAAGATGTGGAATCTGGAAAATGGGTTAAGCATCAATAAATCACATCCAGATGAGTGAGAGGGGTTTGATGCTTCCTCGCACTCTAATTGTTTAAAAAAAGAAAACACACACACACACACACACCAGCCCACACAAGAAGGGAGGCATCAATAAAACATGGCTGTAATAAAATATGCATAAATACACACACTATTGAACACTGAGTATTGACACTGACTGAATGGGGAGCAATGGTTAACAGCAGCTGACCGGTGTGGTTGTTTATAATAGAAGGCCAATTCATTTCAACAAGAGCAAAGCCATTTATCAATTATTCAAACCTATTCAGGCTGCTTCTGCGTCTGTCCGTAACAGGCAAAGGTAAATACTAAGTCTCTCTCCCTCTCTCTTTCTCCCACACACACACACATACAATGTGACAAATCCACATCAGTCACACACAATGCCATCCCCACAGCCATTGTTAGGGGATCGGTGGATCAAACGCTCCACAGAGCATTGCTCCAAATACAAGCAACAACTCTGGTCGCTCCACTCTGCCTCTCCAGGAGGAGAAGAACAGGCAGGCTGCTGTCACAAACGTAATCATGCTGTAATTCATGTATCAGCAGCATAACATGCCATTGTATATTGTGCTAATAGCAGGATTTGCACTCTGGTTTTGTGGTGTTGTATGAAGCAGTGTTTGGGGATTTATAGCCTGTGCAACATCTAAAAAAAAATGCCTCCAGGACATGAGAACGCCTTGAGGCTCATGTTGTAGGAGGAGGAGTGTTAAAATGGTAAAACATGCTGCTGTTTAACATTCAAGATCTATGTATTCAAAGGCACAGCATGTGTGCAGACTGTTTAAAAAATATGAGGTCATGGATGAAAAAAAACCAACATAGTAGTTGGCTACCAAATGTTTCCATTTGATTTCAGGAAAACAGATAAACTACACACCCTTTCCTCTCAGTTCTGGCATCAAACCGGCCAGTCTTTTTTTTGCCTTTATTATGAAGGCCATTACTAGATTCATATTTCCAAAACACCATGTCCTGCATCTGAAATTCAGCTGACATAAGGCACATTTTGCATGTGTGCATTCAATACTTCTCAGAGTCATCCATTTATATCATCACCCTTGCACACTTGATAATCTATAACCTACATTCATGGTTGCTGAATCCTTTTTCCAGCTTTTCCCAGTGCCTCTGGGGGGATTTCTCAAACTGGAGGAGAGGAGAGGAGAGGAGAGGAGAAGGAGAGGAGAGAGGAGATAGGAGAGGAGAGATCTCTGCTGGGTGTTGGCAGTCAGGCTGCTGGCTGTGGTTCATGAGGCCTCTCTCTCCTCTCCCAGCTTGTTAAAGCACTTCATTTAATGGCAAATCCACTTCTGAAGGCCGATGCAATTTTGTGTCCTGGTCTGAATTACAAACATTTGATTGATCTTTTGGACTATGAGTAATAGTGACCACTGTGCCTCCTGGTAGTCCCTGAACACACCCTAGTCAATGTGTGTCACATGAGAGACAGAGGAAAAAAGTCTTGTCCTTCAGAGTTTCTTTTAAAATCAATATAAATCTGCATGAAAAATTAATTAAATAAAGCATAACCCCTGTTAATTAGATACAAAACATAAAAGAGGGGGAAACAGGCTGTCAACATCATTATTCTACATGTAAATGAATGCCCTAGTTTTTAATTTCCAATCATGTGAAAATAATTGGGCAGATACAATTCCCATCATGCACAGTAGTAACGTAACAAGCAATTCAGTGTTTGCGAGTTTTTCTTCTTCTAAGAAATCGGGCATGAATATGTTATAAGGCTCATATGAGTACTGGTTTTTCTGCTTCTCATGTGGTCGTTCTGTGGCTGTAGTTTTTCCAACACCTTTAGCCTACAGAGTGAGAGGGGTTGGAATAAGTGCTGTTAAACGGAGGAGCAGAAGGACAACCGTCACTCTTGAGTCCAGCAAGTTCCCACAACAGAACATTTTTTATTCTCCCTATGTGTGCCTGCTACCCGGATTGATGATAAGATTGTTTTCCTTTTGTTAAAACTCAGTTTGATGAGCTAGAGACCTTGTGAGACAGAGTCTTCTTTATGCAGTATGGATAAACAGCATTAGAGGGATTACGCACGAAACTGTTGTCTGTTTACATCCACAATAGATGATTTTCTTGTAAAAAGGATTGCCGATAAAATACAATAAGGACACTTTATGATGTTCTATAACTTTAGATTTGTTATTTATATGCGCCAAATCACCTTAAGTTGCTAAAGTAACGCTGTGAAGCTGGTGCACTTGTCACCCGGCAGCCTGCCTGACTGAACAGACAAGAAGCCTCCGGGGCTGGAGAAAGACTGATACAGGCTATAAGCGCACCTAAAGTTTGAAATAAACAAAGAAATCTTACCTTCAGCTCATGAATGGATATGCCTCGGAGTTGTTTCACAGCTCTGTCTTTAAGTAATCCATTGGATATGGCTCTCAAAGCAGTTCAGGCGGTGCTCGCTTCGGAATAACAATACGAGCGCTACTTTTCTCTTGCGCTTCTTTTTGTTACATGCCGCGCTCAAATCACACCTCTTCAAACGGGAATATCCATCGAAAATCCAACCAGGAGAGAGAGAAAAAAAAACGTTCTTTTAGGCTTTTAAACTCCCGTCAGGTTTAACTGGGCGCAAAGAACCAAGCGAGTGTCCCACTGCTAGCAACGGAGCTGCATCAGTCCCTTCCACAAAAGACGACGGTCATCCTATTTGGAGATGAAGCTTTACCAGACTGGAGCGGAGCGCAGCGATCCCAGCTGTCACCCACCAGCTACACACACACACACACACACACACACGCTCTCACACATACATAGGGAGGAGCTACGTCGCTGGAACGGGGGGTATTGTGTCAATGGATGCCAGTTATGGACAACTGTCTATCTATTTTTACGCAGCGGCATTTCAGAAGAATGCGCGTTAAAGAAAGAGAAAGCCTGATCGCAGTATGACACAGAAAAAAAGAGGGAAAATGTCAAGAGGTTAGTTTGAAATTAATTTAAGAATAACTTATTTTTCCGGGTCTGCTGGCTCTGTGTCATGCAAACTGTCAGAGGTAATTTTGAAGACACAATAAAGATGCAGGTCCCCCTTTGTGCCACCCGCATGACCAAACATTGTACCGTTTTTGTGCACAGCCGATGCGAATCGGTATGTGATCAGGTTCAAAGCGTCTCTTGTCTGTTGTCCCTGATCTCTGGAGCGCACTTCCTTCCCTGGTGGTCCCTCCCGGTCCCATGCTGGCACTGGTACGCACGCAGTTTCAAATGCTTTGCCATCGTTTTAAAAATGGATATCTTATCTGATCTGAAGGGCCATCAGGTAAAGTCTGAACAACATCAGCAAACATCAGAAAGTTGTTGACTTAATTTGGGCTACAATCTGATTTCAAGGACCCATGCTGCACCCACACACACACGCACACACACACACACACACACACACACACACACACACACACACACGCACGCACGCACGCACGCGCACGCACGCACGCACGCACGCACACACACACACACACACATTCCCAGCTTCAAACAGAGCCAAAATCAACATCAATTTTCAAGATTGAACACTGCAAACCTGCCACAAAACACAAACATACTGTAACTACTTGCACATGTTACCAAATACATGCAGACTAGAAACACATATTACAGAGTATATGTGTACACAACTAGATCATATATAGATATACAATGAGCCCCTGATGGGGCTAAAGCTAATGTATGTGCAGCACTGAGCTTATCATTATATAATAGCAGGCCACCTGTTAAAGCAGTGTGTGTGTAATTATGCTCCTGAGTAGTGGCCTGTCAGGCTCCATTGCTGTCTTGTTACAGTAACAGTACAGTGCTGCCTCCACAGGCTCAATGCCAACCACTCTACTGTTGTCCTTTAATGTAAACTAATGCTCCAACAGCCTTTCCTCATCGGTTAGCGTTTCATTTGCTTGAAAAAGAAAACTCATTTATCAGGAAAGTGAACCTTCATACAAGCCTGCACACCAAAGAGAAACTTGATCAGTCTGTCTTTAACAGACTGATCTGTTGTTGTGTGGTTTATTTTAAATATCTCAAGTCAACATGTGGTTTAGGCGTATACAAATACAAGCATTTCTTTAACAATTAACTACCAGGAGGGCATTCATATATTTTACACATCTCATCTTACTGTATAATGCACTGCTGGTTCGTTCCAGCTCATTAAAATTCTGTCCAAAATCTGTTTGATTGCAAGTTTGCAGGATCCTGTTGGCACATGCAGGTGATTCATCATGGATACTGTACACAAACGCAGATGAGAAAAAGCATTTTGATCTGGGAACATCAATAGATATGCAAATGCTGCAAGCTTCTAACCAAAACAAACTACATACGCCCTTCTGTATTTCACACACTCTCTTCTTTATATTCTTTAATCCCTCTCTCTCTCTCTCTCTCTCTCACACACACACACTTTGAAGTGGAAGTGTTGCTAAGTGTGGGAGGCGGGTAGGGTATAATTCGAGCTCAATAATGTCAAGATGCTCACCAGTTAGTTTGAACTCTGGAAATATGCTCGTGTCAGAGCTTATCGCGCTTATCTTGCTAAAGTTGTCCCAGGTGCATTCGGACTGTGTGTGTGTGTGTGTGTGTGTGTGTGTGTGTGTGTGTGTGTGTGTGTGTGTGTGTGTGTGTGTCTGTGTATGTTGAGCAGTGGTGGTTAAAATAGACCAACAACCACAACCCTCAGCTGAGACAGACAGCACACACAGCCAGTTTTCTGGGACTCAGCCAGCAATAACATAATGATACATCACAATATTCAATTAACTGAGGAACATGAAATGTATATCTCTGCATATTCAGTATCAGTTTCACCTCTTATCATGCTTAATCTAAGCTCCAGTGAAGACTTTTGGGCCTAAGGGCCTGTGTCCACTGACGCCGTTCTTGCACTGGCAGCACCTATTTTTAAAACAAAACCAATGCAGGTCAGTGTTTTCAAGCATCAAAAACGCCCTCAGCAATAGCTGTTTTTTGCTGCTGCGCTCAAAAGTGCTCTCAGTTGAAAAAAATGTAACTTTCAGAACACCGCCCCTCTCGTCAACATCACTTCTCCCTCACCAACAAATCAAAATCAGGAAGACTTCTGATATCAGCTTTGTAAACAACAATGGAAGGGGAGAAACTAATCTGACATCATCCTTTTGGAGGGTACTACTTTCAGGTGGAAAGTTTCTGCTCATGCTCGGACAGGATCTCTTTACATGGTTTACATTTTTCTTGAAGAAATGTTCTTCAATAAAAGCAAATATTAAGCACACAGAGCAAGTGAAAACAGAACTAACAGTCTCTATCAAGGGACGTGGAAGTCAACTATCATAACCTAGCAACAATTAGCGCCGGTGAGAAGTGAACCGATTTGTGAGTGCTGCCAGTGCAAAAGGCTCTGTTGTGGACATAACATAAGCAGTCTCATCCTGATTTTTAAGAAGTCAAATATTTTACTTATTTGGATTATTTGCACTCCAGCTGACACTGACCCTGCAACAGTGGTTTCAGGTAATACAAATGAAAACATAGCAATAGCCAATATTTCCTTCTAATGGTCTCTTTTGCTGTTGTAGCCCATAAAGAGGCATCAGTGTCAATTTCAGCTTGTTTCATAACCTCCTCACCGGAGCTTTAACTACTTTAACTTCGCTGTCCGACAGAATCAAGCTTTCTTCTTCTTTTGTCCTCCTATAAACTGATTCTCTGGCTGAATAACTTCTAACCGTTCACATTATCCTCATTCAAGTCAGATTACACTGTGAGGGAGTCATGAGGTGGCGACACAGTGAGTCAAATCAGCAGGGATATCTGTCTAGAGGACAGTTTTGTTTTTTCGGGACCAGCGAATTATTATATCCCACGAGTCAGGACGACGATATATTGCCATATCAATATTTTTCCCGCAAAAACTACAAATTTCACTGTCTTCCAACAATGTCCTTTACTAAATCAAACTTTGGTGCTTGCCTAAAAGATCCTAAAGAAACAGCTCCCACTTCCTCTACACAGCCTGTAGCTTTATTTCCTTTCCCTCGGACACTTCACTCTCATTTCAATCCTTCCCTGTTGATCAAAAACTTTCACGCCACATTAGTGACAGAAGAAGTACTCAGATCCTTTTTTCCTTGAGCTAAAATGCCAATACATTAATGTTGAAGCAGTCTAATAAAAGAACGAGTCTGGCATGAAATGCTGCATGAGTATATTTGGGAAAATCTACTTAAGTAATAAAAATGAAACGCTCTCACTGCAGAAAATGGCCCCTGTGACAGATAGATTACAATGAATAGCATTATTGCACTTACTATATCATCAGACATTAAGGAAACATGGTATGTTGAGGTGCTGGCTTCTCTGTCAACAGTCCAGCAGCCAGTTTGTCCTCCCTCTTAGTTTCGATTTCGGTCTGGAATGGTCTGCATTTGTTTTGACCAGAGAATAAGGGTGTTTTAAGCACCTCAAAAGGCCGCTTCGGACGCCCCTCAGCCTGCCAAGCAAACAGCAAACCAGCAGAAGTTACTGCGATGGAAGTGGGCAATCAAACTGGTTCAGACATAATTGATTCTAACAGTCTTAAAAGACTCAGCATTTTATAATAAACTCCACCACCAGAAACGTGCAAAAGTAGTATAAATATTGGGGATGCTTCCGAAAAATGGAGCAAGATTAGAACGCAGAATGGTTTCAAGACTGATGCAGAGTTGGCTAAACGCTGAAGCTTCAGTGTCCATGACATGGCAACCAGTGTGCGCCTCCACTCTAGGGCTTTTTCAATTTCAATTATGATTTTGGCTTACTACGATCATGGAAACAGGATGATCTAAATTAAATGATGAATGTGCCGCATGCCAAGTTGCTCTAATTCTGTCCATAGGTTTGGTCATGTGTGGTAAATGTTTCAAAGTGTTTGTTGTTTCATTCTGGCCAGCCCTACCTAAAAAACATAGTTTATTTATTTCTACTAACATATTATCATTGTGTATACTTTTATTTATATATTTTTATACTTTTGTACTTATTTTCATTTATTGCTTGTTTTTCCAGGTGTTTGGACTGGTAAATCATTAAGAGTGATTAAGTTCGATAAATGCATGTTGATCCAGAGGTTGTAAAATGTATGAGTAAAAGAGTTTAACACTAGAACGACCGGCATTCTATCACTACTAGAAAGGCCATAGCGGTCATTTTGACTGTTTACGAATTATTTGCATATCATTTCAATAATCAATATCAAATATAAGAATAAATGGATCTGTAATGTTGTCAAAGGTATAATAAACTTCAGGACACAAACATTAAATTCTAATGAATTTGAAATTTGAATAGTTTATCGACAACCACGGGAACAGCAGCTGGCGTTTTTTGCGAAGGGGAATGATCTCTGTATCATTCTCATGTTCAATCTCAGAGCCAGTGTCAGATGAAGTTTCGAGAGACCAGGAGACATCACTTTCTGTATCCGAACCTGCGCCTCCATCAGACTCTGCCTCATCAAGGCTCTGGAGCCTCTGTGGCAGCAATCCTCCTCCTTCCTGACATTTCGTTCTATTCTGTTCTAAATTAGATCCTAATTTACTCTATTCTGCCTTTTCAATGTTGATTAATTCAAATGTATGTCTCCTATTCTTTCTATATGGTTTTAGGCGGGTAAGCTTTCTTTCCTCCTTGGCTCGAGCGTTATAAACAATAGTTGCTAGGCTACAGCGATGCGCACCTTCAAGTAGTGGTGGGCGATATAACGATCTTACATCGTGAAGGATTTTAACTTGCTGACGATCTGCCAAAGCAGAGAGATCGTAGAACCGGGCTAATGTGTTTATTTTATTATGCTGCAGTTTATGCTCCTACACAGACGCATCTCCCCCCTCCTTTTTTGCTCCGCAGCGGTGAAAACGAAACTTTGATCATGTGTCACAGAATGAACACATTCTGTATTATGTTTGATTATATATAAACCAAACTAAAGTTAGTCCAATGATGTCATAAAAACAACAAAGGCTGCAGAGCCTATATGAAGCTACAGCTGTAGGAACTATGCAGGGCTATAATAGAACAGAAACACAAGAACTCAAAGTCTACATGTTTTTAAATGAATGCATCACTGCGTGAAAATGTTCCTGATGAACATAAAAAGAGGACACATAACTAAATCATAATTTCAAAGTGGTGAGGAAAACCTTCAAATTTTGCATAAATATTGATCAAATCGAGGGAAAGACATTTCTGTTGCTAAAGATGTAGACCTCCAGACCTCCTACAAAGATGTTTTTCAAATAGATTAAACTTGTCAGTGCAGTTTTTGTGCATTTAAAAACATTATACAGGGAAATAAGTTTGGCAACTTACAAATTTGTCTAAAGAGCAGTATGAAAAAAATCGTGATAAAATCGTGATCGTGATTATGCCAAAAAAAATCCTGATATGATATTTTTCCCATATCGCCCACCTCTACCTTCAAGAGCGGGAAAAAGTAGCGAATACTGAAATGATACACTGGCTATAATGCATGCTGTCAATATGCCCGCTATGGACTATCAAGGTAGAAATACTCAAAACTCTTTTGTGTTTTGTGTTTTTGATAAAATAACAATGCTAGAATAAAATATAGACACATTTAAGAAAAGTCATGGTCCTGTAGTTACATAGGTTTTATTTTAAGTAAGCTATTACATTGCAAAATTAAAAAACAGTCAAAATGACTGCCTTGGTATTTCTAGTGTTAATAATCAGGATCTCAATATCAATCTAAATGATCATGATTTCTGCCATAATTGAGCAGCCCTAACTGAATGTAAATGTTTTGGCTTTTAAGGTCCAACTGTGTTCACTGCTGTGTAGTTAAATCTATAAAATGCATGATGATGAATAATGTAATATAGTTTGGATGTAAAATCTGATTCTGCTAAGTAAATAGTTAGCTCAGATAATAAATGACTTTGTTGTGACTTGACAGTTTGAAAGCTTACTCACAAACAGTCCTTTTAAATGTTCTTGGTAACACCCTGCTGGGAATATTCAATCATATCTTTGTATAATTATAGTCATCTCGACATCATTCAAGCACCAATTTTCTCATAACTTCATCAGCTCAGAAAAGGCTTGGTAAGAAAACAAGCAAACCCACCTGCAGTCTGTAGTGTGTCTGTAGGACTTGGCAGGTTTGGGGTCTCATCCTGCAGGGGTCCCAGAAGATTTGTTGTGCCTTTATGATACTGGCGATAGGATGTCTATTCAAAGCCTGCTGAGCTGTTTGTTTGCAGCTGGACCACAAGAGAAGCATCATTTGTTAAAACCACCATAGCTGTTACTGCCAGAGTCCTAATGGCTGCTGCTCACCTGTGGATCACAGAGACAGCTGAGAACAGAGCAGAGCCCATTTACAGTAGTAACTGCCACAGTACTGTTGCAGGCCAATCAATGAATCTGTCTGCTGCCTCTACTCTCAGTGCTTTAATGGCCACTGCAGCCTGTTTATTTTCCCCGAAGGGTGTAAAGTGGAAAGGAATCAACACTCAGTTACATCTCAAATTTGTGGCTATCGTACTGCTGATTGGTAAACCTTTCTGTATTTGACTCCTGGGAAAACTCAGACTCTCTCTGCATTCATACTGTAGCATGGACTGCAATCTGCTGTTTCTATTGTGTCGTCATTTATATTCACACATGGAACACGTTGAAAACAGACAGGGAAGTGAGGATAAGAAGGATCGAGTCTAACATCGAACACCAACAGGCTGGAAAGTGATTTTGTGGACTTTTGGAAGCACCGTACAGGTTTAGAACACTGAGGGACCAAAATATCGTATTATAGATGAGGCACCATTATTTTTTGCAAGGTGTTTATTTACTGCAGGTACAGGTAAGAGGAAGCTAATTACAAGTGATAAAGAGGGGAGACATCCCTTTAAAGAAAACTGTGTGAGCCTTCAATGCAATGGCACCTGGCCAATTGAATCTACAGAGCAGTGTGTGATAAGAGCGGACAGCTGGACGCTTGACAGAATCAATCTGTTGAGATATAATATGTCACAAAGTAAGCAACGAAATAGTGCCTGCGGGAAAAAGCTCCATTCAAAAAGCGCAAATATACAAATTAGTTTTGGCACACAAAAAAAATCTTGTGATACAAAAGATGCGTCTAGTGTTAAATAGTTGGTTGACACAATCCATATCTGTCTGCATAGAACAATCTGTAGTGAAAAGCCTTGTTATTGACTACATTAAAATAACAAAAAGCACAGAATTATGATTTTATTTCCCTGAGTTATGTAGATTTTTGCCATGTGGGTTCATGTTAATGTTTACTGTACATCTGTCACCTCCTCTGTGAGCTAGCTGTCACATTTACATCAAATCAAGAGCAAAAACTCAACAGATTCTGGATGTTAGTTTCTACATGAAAACAGACACACTGTTTCCCCTCCAGCAGCTGAATAATGATCATTCGATGCCTGACAGTTATCCAATGGATGTCACTCACACTGTACACATATGCATGGATGTTTGAACATATGCACACTGATACAGACGAACACACAAATGCACACATTGAATACCAGCAACTGTAAGGTGAAGCTCTGAAACACTGCAGAGAGTGACGCTCATATGCCCTAGTTATAAATTATGTGTTAAGATCCCTCATCCTCCCCTTTATTAGCACACTTATTTTGTGTCATGATAATTAGCAGACAGTAACTAATACAGACAAAAAGAGTCACTGTGTCACAAGAGGAGCATTCGCATTTTTTAGCACTATGCACCGAGGCAAGTAACACTTTCACACCATTTTAATTGGTCTCCAGGAACACTGAGAACAGAATCTGTTTTTGTGCTGCACTGCTTCATGTTCTTGCAGCTTTGCGAGTGGCAAAAGGTTTTGGGTATCTGATTTGTATTCAGAGATGATTGAATTCCACTGATGCTAAATAATCAGCCAGTCCTCCCTATTTTCACCACTAAACATCGACAACAGAGAACGAATCGGCTTACAGTGTGTGTGTGTGTGTGTGTGTGTGTGTGTGTGTGTGTGTGTGTTTCTCTAAATTATAATAAACCTATTGGCAGTTATTTTATCATGATATTTCGCTGATGTTGGCAACTGTGGTTAGTTATTTCAAATCCAGTTCTCTGCAAGCCAAGTGTAAGACGAGGTTCACAAACTGTTCACACCGTCTTGTACATGATGAGACGTTTGAGGCTGTTGTTGGCATGGTCTTTGAATGTCAGGCAATGAGCATGGTCAGCATTCGCTACCTTGTTAGGGCTTGCATTGGCCTCTCCACGTACTTTGGTGATTGTAGCCAATTTCAAATTCCATTCAATCTTCTTTAATCAATGACTTAAGAGTTACTAACATTAATGTTAATAGTTAACACTGTGTTTAATGTCCTATCATGGACACCCATTCTTACTTAACGCAGGCATTTTTTACAAAATATTAAAATGATCATTAATATGTTTATTTTCAAATATTCATTATCGGTAGCCTAGCGGTTATGTTGCCCCATGTATAGAGGCTATAGTCCTCATCGCAGTGGCCGTGGGTTCAAATCCAACATTTCCTGTCTCTCTTTAGCTGTCCTATCTGATTAGGGCACATAACTTTCAGTCATTGTGCTTTAATGTATAAATATGCTGAGACAACCTTTAAAATGACTTCTTCCTTACTCACTGCAACAACAAAGAAAAACGGTATATCTATCCTGTCATTAAAATGGAGTCAATAGTTGCCAAAAATATTGAAAACCTTATTAGCAAGTGGCCCTGAGTGTAGGCCTGCTTAGCCTGGCATCGTGGTCAGCACAATATCCTGAATATTTAGTGTTTTTATGAGTGTGGGTCTGACCCGTAATGGCACAATGATGTAAAGCACGTCTGGGTAAAGTACAGTAAGCACAGTATTGTTAGTCAGACTATGCACACACATACACACCCAGCAGCTTGCTTGGCCTCGCCCCAGCCAGCTTCAGTTTCCTCTGTGCATCCAGGTTTGCATGAAAGCCATGAATAAGTCAGCATTTCTGCATGATAGGTCTGTAACTAGGAGTGACAGTTAGAGAGCACAGTCTTCAGAATCTCAGATGGGACACAGTGTGTGTTGAGTGTGTTGGGGCTGAGTGCATGTGCTTGTGATTCTGTGTCCTCCCCCCCCTTCCCTCTTCTACCTCACAAATGGACGTCATGCTGCTGGTAAGGTCTAAAAGAGAGACAGAGAGGTTGTTGACGTCAGAGGTTAGTGCAGACGTACTTGGATCATCACGTAATCAAACAGTCATTTTAGGTTCATGTTTCCCCAGTGACAATAATTAAGTTTGAACACATTCCGGAAACTCGGGATTCAGGAAATCATTCATTTGTTGGTTTTCACAGGTCCATCAAAATCACACAATTGGTTTCTAGCTGGCAGGGGTAAGTATCTTCACCCCTGACGTATACACCAGTCATTGTTTGTACACTATGTTCTGTTTTTCATTCTTTTGTCTTTGGTATCACTTTTTTCATGCAATTTAACCAATTATATTGATATTTCACCAATTAGATTTGTTACTAGTTGATTCTCAACTATCATTTTTGCAACTGTCTACCAATATAATCATTCCACTGTTTTAAACATACTGATTTTTGATAGAGGTGCACTGTCTGGTGACCAGAATCTGACCATTTTCAGCCTCAGCTGTGATAGTTGAATCGCCGGTACTCTTAAATTTATCAGATTCTGTGCCGATCTCAGATTTACACACAGAAGACACAAGTTTCACGCCGGGGCCATAGGGACACGAACGCATCGGCAGTGAAGACCTGCGGTGCCCATTAGCAGTGGCGAAAAAGCATTGACCAAACAAAGACTGTTACTGGCACTTGCTTCTCTTTCCAATAAGTACCTTTTACAAGTTTTTGATTCACATCTGCACTGTCCAAATATCTCGTATGTTATCGCATCTCTCTCGCTCTCTCTCTCTCTTGCTCCACATGGCTGGGGGAGCGCAGGATATTAAACTATTATTTCAATAATATTCTGTAGTCTTCTTTGGTTATGTGTTGGACACTAAAATATAAAAGAAACCTCAGCATGTGAGCCTGTGATTAAAGTTTGACCTGCAAGGAGACCTATCACTTTGCAGGAAATATTATAAATTAAAGAATATGAATAAGAAACTGAATAAAAGAAAGGCAGCGAGGCAGACAAGAGGTAAGAGAACACAAGCAAAAGCATAATAGAGAAGTCATCAGCTGTAGTTATTTGTTGGGCAGTTCATAATGCTTTCAGGATGTGACATTTCTTTGTACGGAAATAATTGAGATTGAATATGATCTTTTTAATCCCAGATACTATATGTTTTTTTGTTGCCTGCTCTTCAGTTCAGGACTCTTCTCACAACCAACCGCAGCTCAGTCTCAGCCCAAAGCCGGACAAACTACATCAGCATGCAGGATATTTGTGTACACAGCATGGAAGTGTACCTTTGCTTACCTTGTTGCACCTAGGAATACATATCAGGTGTTGAGTAGAATTGATTTTATGAGGCAACAATGCAGCAGAGAACAGTAAACCTTGGTTGAAATACAATGTCATACAAAGTGGAAGCAGATGTCCCCCTGATGCTGCATATTGTCAGTCCCATTGTCTTCATCCCAGCCTGTTGATAAAGATCCAAATCAAGTTCCAGATTCGACCCCCGTGTGTGTCTCAGTTCTCTCCCGGTGGGCGGCTGGAAGTGGACATAGCATCTGATTTAATGACATGTGCGTACACACAGTCCCTACTGAATAAGTCATCCGGTCTCTGCTTACACACCCATAGTACTCATCTATTTTTCAGTCCGGGGCATTTCTCTCTTTCCTTCTTAATCCAATTCTGTCTCTTATGTCCATCTGTCTCTGTCTCCTCTCTGTGACCTTCAGCTGACTGCAGCTCAATAGCATTAAAATAACATACCAAATATCATACAGCTTATTTTCCTTCCCAACATCACTGAGCCATTCTTATGTGTCCTTCTTGTTGAATTATCACTACACAGGTGTTGTTTGTTGCTGTGTGAGTTTTTATGGAAAGCCATCCACAATAAAAGGGGTGAAAAATGTTTTGAAATCGGTCTTTATCCTTGGAATCCACATTTGCATGTACTCCAGGCTTTAGTAACAGCTGGATAACTTGGCTTATGATCGTCAAAACAATCTCAATCCCATTTATCATCACTTGATGTACACTCTGTATTCCATTTTTTACCCAAAGCGGCACAGTTTAGATACATAATATGACCACTTCTTCTTTTTTTTCACTTTGTCATTCGAGAATTAATGCCATTTTGATCAAGCTCTCTGCGTTCCTCCACAGACAGACCTTTTGCTTTGAACTGCTAAATGATTGATGGCTGAGATGAAAGTGAATGTAGGTCACCATGGGTGAGGGTCGTCAGAAGCGGTATAAATCAGACAGGGATAATAAGCAGATATCATGAGGGATAATGGTCGAACCGGATCCATTACAGGTATATTGAAAAGCCGTAGCTCAAAAACATGTCACAGCTGCTTAATACTAATTTCATGTTTTACTTCTAACAGATAATTTGATGTAAAAAATATGGACAGTTTAGTGTTTGAAAATGATGTGATTATTGAGTGAGGTTAACTAGAGTATTCAGTTCTAGAGCTTTTACATATGTCCTGAATTTGGACATCGTTTTATGTATGTGTGTCTTGTTCCTCATATGACATGAAACAGTTAATGTTATTGTATTTTCCCTCTACAGTCTCTCTATACTGTAGCTGATTTGTAGTCTTTGTTTGAGAGAAACTTGTTCTGGACGTCAGCTCTGTGATCTCTTTTTTAAATCATGTAAAAATATTCTTGTCTCCTCATTAAGCAAGTTCACTCCGAATTTCCTCAGACAGGAGGAGGCAGCCAGACAAAGAATGATGCCAAAGCAGCCAGCTGATGATGAAGACACCGCAAGCTCAGACACAGTCAAAACACGTCCAGGGAAAATACAGCTCAGAAACGTTCTAACAACTGAGCATCTCACTGAGAGATTCACACTATAGAGACGACTTTGTAAGCATGTCACAATATACTCAACTCAGTCAGTAAGTCTGAAACTGTATTTCTGTCAGAAGTTATAATTCTTTGTACATTTTTATTGTATAATAAAGCGATACAAAAAAAAACTTTTGAGCAGAAAACCAAACAGGAGGAGAAACTGGGTGAGTTGAGGAGAAAGCGAGAATGCCTCTTTGACGTGTCCTCCCCTTTAGCACTATAAAGTGGAGAAGGAAAAAAAAGTGGACAGAAGGGGCGGGACTTCTGATATCAGCTTTGTCAACAACAATGGCGGAGGAACAATTTACAGCAGCTGCTGCCAATACCTCCTGACTCCTTTACATGTTTCCTTGGTGATCTTTTTCTGAATCAAAGCACATATTAAGCACGCAGAGCAATCGAAAATACACCTACAGACTTTTTTATTAAGTCATTACTGGACATTTTTGGTCTTTATTGGATAGGACAGCTGAGGAGAGAGAGTAAATGCTGGGAGGAGAGCGTAGAGAGGTGTGAGACATTAGCGTTAGGCTTTTGACGCTGCCACACCTACGGACATTATCGAGGGAAGCAGAAGTTAACTTTCAGAACCATCTGAAACTGAACTCGCTTCTACACGCCTGCTTTGAAAAAAAATATGGCATTTCAACTTTCAAGCCAAAGGCAGATGGCGCCCTCTGCTGGTTAAAGAATAATGCGATACATTTTTTTTATCTGATCGATTTGATTTGTCCATATTATTTTGCATAGAATTTTTATTGCATTGCTAGGTAAGATCCAACTTTGTGGATCTCAAATCTCATAGGTGGAATGCAAAATGTAAGCATTACAATTTTGAGTGAGATATCCAAAGTTTGAGAAGCTCTGAGAAAAGTTTGTTTTTAGTATGTGTTTTGAAAAAGGCTGAAAGTCTTCACAATGCATGACAGAATTTGCAAAACACAGACATCAAATCATCACCTCTGCTTCTCAGTTTACTCAATACCCATACATTATTCTACACTGTTGTGAATCATGAAATATTCATGGTGACATAACATCTATATTGCATTATAACGTGCCCCAGATTTTAGCTGTATTTGTGACACACATTTGGCTGTCCTCTAAGGCTCACAATACATAGCTAGTCCTCTCTTTTCTCGCTAAAAAAAAATCACCAGAGACATCCTTTGAA
The DNA here is from genome assembly GCF_963584025.1 of Labrus mixtus. Classification (NCBI taxonomy): domain Eukaryota; kingdom Metazoa; phylum Chordata; class Actinopteri; order Labriformes; family Labridae; genus Labrus; species Labrus mixtus. The sequence continues at coordinate 23,361,349 of NC_083616.1, forward strand.
AGAATTTGGTTCAATCTGCAGTCTGTCTGTGTGAAAGCTGCAGTGGGTGTATAGTATATCTGTTGCAATCTAGAGATCAGCTGCATACTCAACAAAAAGGTCTCAGAAAGAGGGACCCATGAGTTTTCTGAATCTGTGAGGGGAAATGACAGAGGGAAATTGAGAGTGAAGCCGGGCTATCAAAAGAGCAGAAAGAGCCAAATGAAAGGCTGAGAAAGGAACACAAACTGGGGAACAGATGGAGAGTAAAAAGATTTGGAAATCATAAAGGGAAAAAGGGGCGAGGGATCAGACAGAGATAAAGCTGGTGCTGGGAGTAAAGGCTGAGGAGAGAGAGGAGAAAGTTCTGTTGTCAGCAGAGAGGGAGGCAAGTGATGGAGGGATAATGACAGAGGGAGGAGCCCTCTTGACCTCTGCTGACCTCTCTGCTGGGAAGAGTTGAAGGAAGTGGGCGCAGCAGCACTCCTAATGTGATGGGATATCCTGCCGGCTGCCTGCTAACCCCTCTTCCTCCAAACCGTAATGTCTGTTCCCATCGTTTCACAGTCACCTCTGCAGGATGAGGCCGCGCTCGAGTCTAGAGCTACACCAACACGCCGGAGACACACTCATAGACACTTGACTCAATGACACACACATGTCCACATGCACACGAGCACAGATGGATGTACACAGGCGTTCACACATGCTGACAGCCAAAAAAATCACACACATATTAACACACTTTCAAGTTGACTCAACAACTTTCACAGCCAAGGACACTTTGACTCAGGTCACCGCATTACGCACAAATGTAGGACAGTGTTGAAATTATAGTAGAGAAGAGGAAGAGCTGTTGGATTAGAAACACGGAAAGTACTGCCAGTGATGGCATCAACAAAAACATTATTATCATGCAGTGCAGTGCAGTGCAGCTGGTTTGGTTTACTGAATGCAAACAAAGCCCATTATCCCTCACAGTGCAGTTTGAACACCAAAATGAAAGCTTATCATTTGATGAGTGTTTAAAGGATACACATAATTACCACAAGATGAGAGTATTTATCATTTTGTGATTACTGAAGCCAAATGCTAAATGGCTCGTCTCTTCAAAAGAGCGCTTGTTTTATTTGCCATTATGCTTCATTATGGTTGGTTACGCGTGTCCCCCCCTCTGTAAAAAGAACTTCAGCTACTTGTGGGTATTTTTTCTACTGTGGAAAAAGCTTCCCCCCCCCACTCCTCTGAAACATCAAAGCATGGCCACACTGAAACTTCAAGCCCATTTTGGCTTTGCCCTCCTACCTCTAGATCCCGTAATTACAGCTCATACAAGACATCAACATTATTACTCGTCAAACCACGGTATAATAATACCGCAAAACACTTCAAAGAGACAACTCACATTTCAAGGGAGAAATAAAAACTCATGGATTATGCATTAGGAAGGACTGAATCAACCTTCCAAAGCAGCTGGCGCTCAGTTCACGTTATCTGGAGCGAGACACAAAACTTGATTGTCGAGATCTACAGTATGTTGGTGTAATGTTAAAAAAATAAATGTTACATGATTGTTGTAAAAAAATTCCAGACCAGTGGTTTGGAGTATTTTGTATAAGACTGCATACTGTGTCTGCAATGCTTTTTCAAATGTAATGGTAGGATTATGCATGTGTGTGCCTGGCTGTGAGGTTAAATTACACTGCTTTGACAGATAAAACAGCCACACCAAGCTGGATTTCTTATGTTTCAATACTGCCCTCTTGTGTCCATGTAAAAATAAGGCAAACATTCTGTTCTATTTTTTTCTCCTTCATATTATTTTCATCTAAACGTTAGATCAAATTAATGTCACTATGCACACCAAAAAAAACAACCTTGAAAAGGAGAAATTACTATTTTTTACTTTCATTTCATGCAGATAAACCGTGTCAGTACAAGAACAGATTCATAGCATAGACAGGAAGCGAGGAAGCAGCACGAGCAGGCATCAAAAATGAATGGATACATGTAAATACAGTACACTGGATAAAGCTACACCGGAGAGAATGGGGTTGTGTAGTGTGTGTGTGTTTGAGTGTTTGTCTGCCATCAGTATAAAGTACAGTATTTGTATTTGCAGACCCAAAATAATCTCAACAAGGAATCATCCAATTGTTACCAGTTTAGGTCTGAAGATGTCTTGGAGAAAGTGTCAGTGCTTGAAACAGAACATTGGAGGTACAGGCTGTGTCGGTGTGCATCAGACATTACATCGACATTGACACAGATACATCTATTTTTACCAGTTTTACTTTGAAATGGTGCTGACATTTTATGCCCATTTCCTCCAGGTTGCAATCTTGGGTTTTGATCTCCAAGGTTTTTGAGGGATGCTGCCAGATATATCTTGGATCATGCACAGAGATGATCAGATATTTTTAGGAACCGATCTAAGTCAGAGTTTTCTGCCTCTACCCCTGAAAGGAGCTGAGTCTTAAGAGTGCATGATGCCACGAATAACTGAAAACTCTTCAGGACAATATAACTCTTTGTGTCAGTAATTCAGCATTTAGATTCACAGGAAGGCTCTTGCACACATACCTTATCTAAAGTAAACTTTAGAAGAGTTATCTCTTGTTTCAGATGGAATACTGTAGAACTCAGCTTCATGTTTCCCCTGTGGGTGTCTGCACTAAAAGAAACAGTTGCCTGGCACAGAACTACACACTCTAACACAAACACAGAGAAATTCAATATCACATTGAACAGCAATATCCTACACAGAACACTGTGGACCAGGGATCGTCTATGAAATAATTCTCTTTGATTTCCTCTGAATGTTGTTCAAAGTCAAACCCACTGGTTGGAAACTGAGATGGTAATAAGAGAAAGTGCGACACCAGTGTGGATGATGTGTGCGTGTGTGTGTGTGTACAGTAAATGTGTGAACAAGAATATCAAGCTCCAATATGAATTTAACCTATAGTGGTCATATATGTGTGCAAAGACTGAAATGCAATGTAATATTCAGCACAGTGATACTACTAGGCTACATCTTTAATAATGCTGTGACCTACTTCCTGACTGGCAAGTCAACAGTTTCATCGACACCGCCGTCTAACTGCCACGACATAAATGTCGCCCTGCCTTCATAATGTCACTGACATGTCAGCCGTTTTAATAATTCATGGGGGGTGTCTATTCCATTTATATATCCGTGCTTTAATTGAGTTTGAAGCATTCAACCCCCCCATCCTCACTCACGCCCCTATTTAAAAGTGTTTCTTCTTTACAGTGGAGCTGGAGCAGAATATGAAGGAACACATGTGTAAGTGGAAACCCATTATTCTGTGCTCATCAAATATTAAATATTGCAATGAAGGAAGTTTTTATTGTGAAGGTTGTCCGTGTAGGTTCTCAGTCGCCCAGGTCATGGTAAATTCTAAGCTTGATCCAAAGACAACTGGACTGGTAGAAGACTGAAGAAGCCTTTCGGAGGAGAGTGAAAAGATCTTCAACCAGTCCAGTTGACTTTGGATCAAGCTTCCAAAAAAAAATTTGTGTACAAGATGGAGAGCAATTTCTGAGCCAACTTTTTGAAACCATTTATCTTGGTGACAAATGCTTTTAAAAAGTTGGCTTGCAAGTAACTGGTTACAATGTGAGATGTTTAAATCTATATACTGGTTGAAGGAGAGAAATATGCAATACAACACATGTTTGGTGTGAGAAATGTAGGTTCAGTTCTACCATTTGGATTGTTCAAAGGAAACTGGAATAAGGTGTATTGAGCAAGAGTGACACCCTGTGGTTATTGAGGCTTAATGCAAAGACAACAACTGCATGTCACCAAACTTCAGTCCTGTTCTCTAACACGTTTACAGAATAAAAATAACATTTGGAGATCACATCACTTTCTGGATTATAATTTAACAGTGCTAGACATTTAGAATTGTAATATTATAGATATAATACTGTATCACTCCAGTATCAGTCCAGAAACTACCAATGTTTCTTGTCAGCGTACAAAATAGATCATGAATGTCATATTGTTCCTTAAAAGGACACCCAGTACAGTACAGATGGACGGCAGTAGCTCAGTCTGTAGGGACTTGGAGGGTCGCCGGCTCAAGTCCTGGTGTGGACCAAGTCTGGATATTGGTCTGGTAACCTGAGCACTGCAGAGGTTCCCTTGAGCAAGGAAACCCCACCAGCTCAGGAGCGCTCGCTGGTGGCAGCCCCCTCACTCTGACATCTCTCTATTTGTGCATGTCCATAGGATCCTGTTTGTAAGAAAATAATGGTAAAGTGTATTTTGCATAATATGTGACCATTTAGTTACAGACCCCTGTATTTACATACATGTGTATCCCATTTTGTGTTCTTTTTAATCCAAAAGCATTGTTCAATTGTACTATATTTGCTCTATTTTATATAGTCCTATAAAAAAAGAAAAAAAGATCACTCTGGAAGCTGTCTCGCTAATGATGATTGTAAAACCCTTTTTAATACAGCGTGATACAAAATAAAGTTGAGATAAATGTGAATCAGAAAATATCTTTCTTCCCAGAATCACACATACAAACAGGCTTGTTTACTTTTGGGAAAGTAAGGGGCTTTTTGCTGATTATCAAAATGGGTTTAGACTAGGTAGATCAACAATGGAGTCAGTTGTGGTGTTAGATCATGATATTAAAAAAGCATTGATGAAAAAGGAAATAGTGATAAGTGTATTCTTGGACATTGAAAAAGCACATGACTCTTTATGGAAAGAAGGGTTATTGATTAAGTTATATGACTTGGGGATAAGGGGAAGAATGTTTAATTGGATTAAGAACTTTTTTTTAAAATTAACTATAGAGGTAAGAGTAGGTGGAAAATATTCAAAAGTCGTTCAGATAGAAAAGGGAACCCCCAAGGAAATGTAATAGGTCCAGTTCTTTTCAACATAATGATTGATGATATATTTATCAGTGTTGATAGTGGGTTGGCTTGTCTCTGTTTGCTGATGATTGGAGCCATCTGGAAAAGAGGAAGAAATGTCCAGTTCACTATTAAACAGATTCAAAAGGCTCTGGACTCTGTTGAGGAGTGGGCAGACAGCTTCTAAAACTAAGTACATGTGGTTTGGCTTTAAGAAAAAATGCCTGATATCGAGCTGTGTTTGTATGGTTGTCCTTTAGAAAGAGTGACATAATTTAAGTTTTTGGGAGTATGGTTTGATGGAAGGCTCACTTGGGCAGTTCATGTCAGAAAAATAATTGAGGAATGTGAAAAAGTACTAAATATTATGAGAAGTTTATGTGGTTGTGAATGGGGTGCAGAGAGAGGAACCATGGACACAATTTATCAAGTTATGATAAGGTCAGTGTTTGATTATGGCTGTGTTGTTTACGGCTCTGCTGCCAAGACTCTTTAAAGAAGTAGACACTGTTCAATCTAAAGCATTAAGACTTCTTTCAGGAGCCTTTAGATCGTCCTCTATACCTGCTTTGCTTGCTGAAATGGGTGAGATGCCACTGCATTTGCGATGGATTAGATTGGGTTTCTGGTCAAAACTTAATGGTAGTGGTCATAATTCTCTTGTGTGTTTCTCTCAAGAGACATGCACCATCCAGTAAGAATAAGAAGCTCCATTTTTAGACCCTGAATAGGGACTTTGGGAAAAGAAAAGGGCTCAATTGCAGAGCACATGTGTCGGGACCCTGTTCCCTTTTGGATTATGTCAGAACCTGATATGGATTTTGAACTTTTATCCACTGTTCAAGATAAGCAAAGTGATGTAAGTTTCAGGGTTGATAAATATCTACATGAGTCAATCGAGTCATTTTTAAAGATATTTACTGATGGCTCTAGAGACCCAGAGAGTGGTAAGGCAGGTTTTGGGGTGTATGTGACACAATTAGAAATAAAAATGTGTCACTGAGTTAATAATTTTACATCAGATTTACATTTGGGCATTGTACTGGATTGAGGATGTCAAACCAGATAAAGTAGTGATTTGTTCAGACCCAGCTGCAGCCCCAATGTCCTTAAGAGGAAGGAGATTGACGTCTCGACCAGATATTGTAAATTAAATATTAATGAGTTTAGAGTTGAAAAACTGAACTATGAAGTTCGATTAATCTGGATTCCAAGGCATTCTTGGGTCATGGGTACTAAACTGCAGACAGGATTGCAAAATCATCTTAAAATATAGATTAATTAATATAGATGTGAAGGTTTCATTTGGAAAAACTGATTACAGAAGTAAAATCAAAGAAGGTCTTGAGCGCGAGTGGCAAGAAACTTTGGAGAAGGAAAAATGAGGGAGACATTATTTTAATCTACAACCTTTGATTAAGAAATCTGTCTGGAAACAGGAGCGATGTAGCACAAATAACTAGAATGATGCTGGGTTAAACCAATATTTACACAATATAGGAAAACATCCCAGTGGGCTGTGTGAGTGTGGCAGTCCTGAAATAAATAGGCTACACATATTATTACAATGTAAAAACTACACCTTACAAAGAAATGCATTATTTAAAAGATTATCCAACATGGGGATAACTTGTTTTTCAGTCAAAACATTGCTTGACCAATATGAGAACCACCAATTGATTGCCAAAGCAATTATTCATTTTCAACACGCTTCAAAATTGTTGACAATAATTCAAAGTTATGTTTTGTAGATTGATTTAATTCCTGTCCACCTGTGGAGGGCAGTAATACGCCTAGATGCGTCCAAAACTGCCGGGATAATTACAAGAAGAAGATTTCAAACGGACTTCTCGCTCTGCCGTCACACTACAAGACCCATAATGCATTGCAGCGATACAGTCACTGTCATGACACATCTTCAACATTATAAAAAGCTTCCTCCTTGGATGCGTCTTATTTGCTAACCTTGAGGAGAGGTTGGCTCCTTCTTGTAGTTAGGATTGTGAGAGGTAACTTACAGACTACCCGTCTTAAGAAGTAGAGACTGTCAGGCAGTAAATGTGTTGCCGTAATATACAGTTAGCTTTGTAGCTCTGCAGCTCGCTAAAACAGAGCGGCCAAGCTAGTGCGAGCTAACAGCAGCTACTGAGGAGACCCCGTAACATTCAACGTTGGAGAGCTAACATTACAGTCATGAAGGAACACAGTTAAAAGCGACAGTTGTCATGACATGTTGCTACGTAGCATCGTAATGTAAGTACTTCACATTCACTCGTTTACTCAGCGTTTTACAGCGTTTGTTTGGTAAACTGCAGTTTGCCAGCTAAACTTGACAGCTAAGTTAGCGTCCTGTTTCTATCTACCTAGAATATTATGAATTTCTCTTGAAACAGTGAATGTTTACCATACTCTTTTTTTTCTATACTAGTAACGTCGTGTTAGTCAGTTGTGGTTTCACTGATTGTGTGTTAATGTGTGTTAGCGTGTTAAATGACATCACGTGAATTGCCACAGCACAGGAAACATAACTCACTTAAACTCCAGTAATATAAATGTTACTGCTGCAGGTTTTTTTAAATTATGCAATTACTGACATTACAAGCTTTTCTTTCTTAGTTTGACTTTACATGTGGTGTTAATGGATACATAGCAGTGAAGCTTCTGCCCATGATATGGATTTGTTTACTTTCTGCTGTGTTATTTCCTCAATTGACCCCCCCCCCCCCCCCTCTCCCTTTCTCACTTGGAGAAAGTTTGATAAAACACCAGTCAATATGGATTAGGACAACATTGTTGTTGTCAGTTGTAAGGCCTGACCCCAATTGGATCATTGACACCTGCTTTACACCTGCTTTACACCTGCTTTACAAATACTTACTTATATTTTTTTTATATGTCTATTGCAGTGATTGGCAACTTTGGTCACAGCAAGGGGCCACATTAATTTAATTAAAAACTGTAGGATACAAAAACAATAACAGTCAATTGTGTCTCAAATTTACCTCATCATATATCAGCGATCAAATATTATTATGGACATATTTATGTTTTTCATGATTTCATGGCAGATTTTGTCATGTTTTCTTCATGTTTCCAATTAATTGATACGTAAAAAATTGACCTGAGGGCCACGTTGAGGGTTGATGGGGGCCGCATGTGGCCCCCGGGCCGCCAGTTGCCCACCCCTGGTCTATTGGATTTGCTTAGTTTCAATTTTGCTGCAATTTGCATTCATGACCTTTATTTTCTAATATCACTGGGGCAGTGATGAGTCAGAGGCTGATACCACGCTAGAGATATTGTGACAATGGACTTTTACAGTATCTGCTTGTATACCCCCTCCTGCTTATTTACTTCTATAGTTTACTTTGGTCATCTGGTTGTAATTCCAGTTTAGGTACTAAACTAGCTTTTCCAGTTCAGAATCTGACCGCACTGCATTTATTTTGCGGTGAAAAAATATTGCCAACTTTTAAAAAGACTGAGGCCCTCAATGCAGTTAATTTTAGTATTCTGCCAGTTTTTAATGAGCTTTCGACATTAAAATGCCTTTTCAAACGGTCATTATGCCAGATACTGTAGATTAAGTGTGTACATGTAGTGGCTCCTCTACCTGTCCTATTCCCGCTAGTGTGTCTGGTAAATTAAGGACCCATTTTGAGATAAATTCAATGCACTTTGGACGGTACAACGAAGATTAAAGAACACTGGATGCCCTCTATGCATCAAATTCATATATGTAGTGCAATAGAAACAATTTACAGATCTTGTTTTTTCTCCTTGATTTAACACAAGTGCTGAGTGTTAAATTAATTTGCAGTCAATAAGCGTAAGTCAGTAATATGCTCTAGGCTTGACGCATACCAAATCAAAACATACTCTGCTTGTTTCTCATGTCTTTGTTTTTTTCCTCTCTCTTCCCTTTCTAGCTAACAGCAAGTCTGTAGAGACACTCAAGTAACATTACAAGCTTCAGAGGAAGATGAACACATCCATCCCATGGTTCCCTATGAATCTCCCCTGGAGTGGGAGGGTGTTTTGAGAAAGGAGAGGCACGCAAGGAGATTATAAACAAGAGTCATGAATCTCCATCAGGTCCTCACAGGGGCCGTCAACCCTGGAGACAATTGTTTCTCTGTAGGGAACGTCAACAATGTGCCATTCACGGTAAGATGTGTCATGCTCTGGAAATATTTTCCTCCCAGCCGTGCATGAAATCTGATTCTAAGCAGGAGGTCAAACTGATAAGTCCGAACAGATTTATGTCCATTGGCCTTCTTTTGAATGGAAAAGCCCAACATGGGAAAAGGTACTGATGTCAGGAAGGCTTTGCTAATGATATTTTTAGGTCATGGACTGAAAAACTAATTTAATCAGTTCAATACTCATTAAATCAGGATCATCTCTTTTACCTGGCTGCAAGGGAATAGGTTTGTGTCTGGATTTTTTAAGGTCTCAAGTACTTTAATAAAGTATATATTATATTTCATATTCATAAAATGAAAGACAAAGACGGTCCCCAAATTTTAATTGATGTTATTGTTATTTGTTCCATACAAAGTTCCAAAGGTCCATATATACTTCATCCTCTTTTTAGAAGAATAAAATCTCCTTATTCTAAAAGATAGAGATTTGTAGGCTTCACAAATTGTTAATAATATGCTGGTCTCATCTTGAATTGGAATGTAGCCATTGCTGTTGTTTAATGATAATTGCTGTATATTTATGACCGTACTAAAAGGTGCAAAAGCGCATCCCACTACTGCAGGAAGTCCTGGTTCATTTTTTTTTGGGACTTTTCTGCATGTCTGAAACATTGAGGCAGTACGTCTGACTGCTCTTTCAATCTTTTATCTCAAAGGAAACTCTGTGAGATACTACTCCCCTGCTATTCAGAGAATGGATCAATAGGAGATCTATTTCTGTCCTCATGTCCTCATGTAAAGGAGGCACAGTCACAATGAGCACATCTCGGCTCATGTCAAGATCTCCTTCTGAGAGCCGCTGAAATAGAGCATAGAATACAAATCTTAAATACTTGTACTCCGGAGCTGTCATACGGTGACATGTTTGATGCGGTAACACTGACTCCAGGACAAGTTTAGTTCAAGTAGTCCTTCATGCAATCCCCTGTGGATTGATCTGAGTGTCATCTCAATCTCTGTCCCCTTCTGCCGTCTCCTTGTTCTTGATAGGCCTATGCGTCAGGTTGTGACGTGGTGATTTTGGGCAGTGACTTTGAGCGACTGCAGATCATCCCGGGAGCCAAACATGGAAACATCCAGGTCGGATGTGTTGACTGTTCACTGCAGGGCGGACAGGTAAGAGTGATAGATAAGTGCTCTCTCATGTTGTCTCCTCAGGCTGATGTGCAAACAGGAAGGTTCCCAGAATAACTTTTAAACGGTAGAAAAAGTAGCAAACACAAACAGTAAAAAATCTTCAGGTGCACAGCTCCAAAAAGACTTAACAAGAAAGTAGAAAAGTCGGCACACTCAATGTTTTTAACGTATTTTAATCTGTATCTTTTTCTTTTTTTTCTGACACGTCAGTTGCTAGTATATACGCTGCTGCTCTACCCACATTAAAAGTTGTTAAAGGACATTGAGTGTGCTGACTTTACTACTTACCCAAAATAACTAGTTGAATCCATTTACAGTGTGCTAGTTATAATGTTTTATTTGAACGTCAGAGATGAATAGATAATAAAGGACTTGCTACACGATATGTTGCCAAAAACAAATATGCAGAATGTGTGCAATACAAAAATATTGCATCATATTCATACCCATCTCTCAATGCAGCCCTGAGGTTAGTCAAAAAAGAAATAGTGGAAGCTCCAAACAGTTCATTTCTTTAAAATATTTTGCATCATATTTAAACTCAACTCTCAATGCAATCCTTTGGTTTGTTAAAGATCAACTTGCAAAAACAGAGTATCAGTCAAAGAAGAAAAAGTGAGAGCAGTTAAAAGTGTGTTTTTTACAGCAACATGACATCAAGGTTTTCTTACTTTTACTTTATTTTAATGTCAACAAAATTGTGGTCTGTGGCATGAGCATTTGAGCCGGTGGGGTAGAAAAGATCAGTGCAGAGTGAGATCAAAACTGTACCTCCTTTATTTAATTATTTTCAGATTTCTTAGAGATAAGCTGTTTTGCAAAGGGACATTTTTGGCAATCTTTGTTGCTCTCTTTTTAGGGATTGGCAGCCTTTCAGGAGAGAGTGAGTGAGAGAGAGATTTGTTGGCATATCAAAGACTGTTTTAATGAACTTGAGCTTCCTGTCTTCAACTCGCCCAATAAAACAAGTGTTGGTACAGCAGGCACTTAAACTGATGTGATGCACCTAGTAATCACTTTAATGACCCCTAATTGTTTTAAATGTTGGCACAAAATACAGTTTTCTTGTGATACATTTGTATTGTGTATCTGAAACAAATCTTTAAACAATCTATTTGCTGCAGCAATAGTTGAGCACAGGACTGGATTAGATTATTTTTGTTGTCCCTGCAGATTTCTCGGCTCATTTTAATGAAATAAGTTTTTAAGCGGTTTGTCCCAGTTACAAAGACTATTGAGAACAACAAAGAGGACTTAACACTGTTTCTTTTTGCATCTTAGGTATTCATTGTGGACTGCATTATTTGATATGTATGATTTATGCAGTCTAAAATAGACCACTTTGACAAGTTTAAATCAGAGATGTGTAAGCTGTAAGAGTTTCAGGTTGTTTTTTTTTGTTTGTTTTTTAAGATTTATTTTTGGGCTTTCTGTGCATTTAATAGAGAGATAAGACAGTGGATAGAGTCGGAAAAATTGAGAAAGAGAGTATGGAAGGACATGCGGGAAAGGAGCCACAGGCTGGATTCGAACCTGGGCTGCCCGCGTGGAAGACTATAGCCTCCATACATGGGGCGCGCGCTCTAACCACTGCACCACCAGAAACAGCTTTTTTTACATAATGCCTCAGCAGAGATTCACAGTGAGCGATACGTATTTTTGACTGGTAAAAGAGGGCAGGATGTTATTGCTTGATTAAAAACCAGTACTTCAGCATGTATGGGACAAAATATAAAAAAAGATTAAAAAAAAAAAAAAAAAAAAGAAATCAAAGCGCCTCGAGTTTTAGGTTGTTTGAAAAGTTTCCTGAACAGTAAAATCTATTTGCAAAGCTGCTTAAGGTCAGGTCAGGATCTAATCATTGTGTGTGTTAAATCTATGCAGGGTGTGTTTATTGCTGAAACAACATTTAGCTGGTGTTGTTACAGCATCAGCATCAGTGTCAGTGATTATAAGAGGATGTTTTATATCTTAATCAACCCAATGTTCATCTGCTACATTTCCCAAGCTTGGAGGGGTGCTGCATGTTTTAGTGGAGGTCAAAACAATTCAATATAGACATTTTGGAGAATAACATCTGCATAAATGTGATAAATAACTATATGAAAGGATATTCCATCACTGTAATTGAACTGTACTTGTTAAAACAACAGACTGGCTTGATTTAATTCAAATGGGGAAAAAAAAAGAAAAATGCTCACTCAAACCTTCACCACCTCCCTCATGTGATGTTTAATCCAATTCAGTGTGGCCAGAAGTAACCTCACATGCCTCCAGCATGGTCTAGCATCTGTAAAAGCACGCTCTGTGTTGGTATGCATGCTAGTTCCACTTCACTGCACGCCACTCAGATATTTGCAATGCTATTAGTTTACCCCGGATTTTTCAGTACACATCCCTTAGGCTCATACATTAGGTGATGTAGATAAATGATGCACTTTGTCAACATTGATTGCCCAGGTTTATTACTGTATATTGAAGGTGTAAAAGTTATTGGATTATAGTATTGTGAGACATTATTTTAATGTGATTACAAAACAATCATTGAGAACATCTATGCGCTTCATTGTCTGTATTTAAGTAAGTACATTTTATTTATAAAGCACTTTTCTCAGACAAAGGTCACAAAGTGCTTTACAGCAACATACAGTACATATAATAAAAACAGAAACAAATGAGTAGTTCATGAAGCAACATTGTAAAATCCTGCTATGAACAGGAACAAGAATTGGCAGAGTGAAACATAGATCAATGGGCAGACTGGGTGGACCTGATTACTCATAGGCCTGTGTAAACAAAAAGGTTTAAACTGCTTTTTGAAAGACTCAACAGAGTCAGAAGAACGTAGCGAGATGGGCAGGGAATGTCAAAGGATTGGTGATATGGCCTCAAACGCACAAGTCTTAAAATGTGTTAGTGGGACAGGCAGCAGGTGTAGGGAGTTTGTTCAGGTGGATGTTCTGCTCCACCAGTTTGGACTTTCCTGAGGAGTATTTGAATGCCAATTTATTATTACCAAAAAAATATCAGGTCATACTGTATATCTCTTTCAGGTGTAAATCCAATCCACACAGAGCAACATTAGATTACAGAAAAGGGAGAAACCGGTGCTCATACAATAAAGCATTGGAGTAAAATAAACTGTTGTTCAAGATTAAATCACCAGACACTGGTGCTTTAAGTAGTCTGTTTCTTATTGTAACATTATTTTTTTTTTTACTCTTCTGGTTCGTTGTTGATGTTGGCAGCTGCTTGTGGAGAGGCAGGAAAGGTAGAGGAGGGTGACTGACATGCAGTGAAAACCCCACGGCTGGTATTAAACCTGGGTCAATTCAGCTAGAGCTTAACCTTGAGACCCTGTGGTGCATTTTCGATCAGATGATTGAAGGGTGCCAAAGTATTAATAGTTTTTCAGCGTGACTCATAAAATCCTCGGTGGACTTTATTGAACTCAGAAACAAAAGTAATTATAACAACAAAAGGTGACCTACCTACTGTAGTGTATTCTAACCTAACCCGCCCACCTAAACTAGTAGAACAGGTCAATGCTGATTGGATTACCTTTACATTGTTCCCTGAAGTAGAGCTTAAGCCCTAGATGCACATTTTGCCTAGATGTGTTGTACTTTGTGATGCACTGGATCTAAATTTAAAAAACTGTTCTAAAAAGAGGATCTTGATGTATCACCATCATACCATGAGCAACTGTCTGTCTCGAAGGATTTTTAGATTGTGCTTATGCACATGAAGGCTTTTTATGTCTTTTCTCGTGTCAACTAATAAAAGCACATTTGCTCGTTTGGGTGTGTGACAAACTCCTCCTTCATGGTATTCATTATCTGACAGTCGGCATATTATTTACCCTAATAGAGACACAGCTTGTATTATCAAACACTCTGACCTTACAAAGCCTGGTATTGTGGTTACTGCACAGAAACTAATGCATGAATAGGATGTGCTCATAGGGTTGACTAAACAATGTTGACTTAACGGAGTGTAATTGTAAGCTTAAGGTATTTTTTTGTTTGTTTTTCCTTAGGCATTTACTGTTGAGGCATGCTATGATGTCTGTGTTTTCTAGGATCTTGAAAGGGGATCTACAGTCAACATACTAACTGTCACTTTTTTCAACTTAGTCCTTCATGTGTTGAATGTATGGCAATCATAACTGTGTTTTCAGTGGTTTCTTTTCCTTTTTAATCAGAAACCATATGAGAATATTCAACATGTTGCCTTTTCTTTTCTTCCTCTGACAGATTGCAGCTTCCTATGGAAGCATCGTTTGTGTCTTTGAGCCTGTTCAGCACCCATGTCAAAAAGACACATCTCAAACTGTGAGTAGCTCACCTTTATCTTCCAGTCACAGTGTGGTCATGAGTGTATCATCTGAGGCTTCTCTCTTTTCACGACTTGGTATTTGAATCTGAACAGAATATTGTTCCTTAAAAACTTATCAGAATGTCATCAGAGAAGCTCAAATATTTCAAACACACAGGCACGTTCATGCTGACATATTCTTTGAAGGTTTACAGTTATTTTCATGTTTGTTTGTTTGTTTTCCTATTCTTCAGTCGACGCAGAAGCCCTAGGTTATGTGAGTGTCTGTTGTTAGAGAAGTGAGAAAACATTCACAGTGATTGGAAAGATTTTACAGAAATAGGAAACAGCTTTTTTTTTTTTTTTTTACAGCTGATTGGAAACTCAGCTCACCCAGTACCTCTTTTATCGCTTAGTTCCCTGATGTTTCAGCTGCTGTCAGCCAAATCATGTGCGTCTCACATGAGAGCAGCTTTACTCTTGGTTCTTATTATACAGTTGTTACTAATAATATAGGGGACTAACTGACACCATGTTGTTTTTAAATCATAAATGTGTCATTACATGTCTTATTTCTACAGAAGTTGAACTGCCAATGGCAGAAGACTGGTCAATTTGTATTGCAGTCTATGGTACGAAACCTGGCCTGGCATCCCACAGGTACTTTATATTTGGTTATTTTTGTGTTACATTAGGACAGTTGTATATATCAAAGTTATGCTCTAAAGAAAGTGTTTGACTGATACTGCAATTCCATTGTAAAAAAAAAAAAAAATCTGTGTTGCACTATACATAATAATGTCCTAATATTGAGATTATTTTGTTTGTATCCAGGCAGCACTCTTTTAACTGGCTCTACAAGCCTCCAGTTGTGGTCTCATGTTGATGGAGTGATAGATGAAGCTGAAGAAGGAGGCAAGCAGACAGAAATGACCATGAGAGACTCTCAGTCTGCCTGGAGGTGTATCTGGCAGAGCAAGTAAGGACTCAGAAGCACAAAACCTGCACATGATGCTGCCTACGTCTGGGACTTTAAGATGCTTATCTTACTGCTTTTTTTTATTTTTTTTTTTTTTTATTTTTTTTTAAAGGAAAGTTTGCTTTTAACGGTGATGATGTTCTACCCGAAATGAACTCTGACTGGTTTTCTTCTTCCATTCACACCACTTTGTGGAATGGGCTAGTTGGATAATTCAATAAAATCAGCTTATAAAGAGTTCATTAGGAAAATATTTTGTATATTCCAATACAATCACCTTTTTCCTCATTTATTTAAACTAGTTATATTTGTCGTAAACTTCTTCTAATACTCATTCTATATTTTAAAGCTGTAACTACGTACTCAACGTTGTGTGGTATGTTGACATTAATATACTTTTACTTTCTTTTCTTTGAAGGACGGCCTCTCCGGTCACTTTAATTAAGTTCTCTCCTGACGGGGAATTCTTTGCTACAGCTGGACAGGTTAGTGGCCTTAACCTGAAGCTGCTCAACCTTTTTGGATTTTGATGCAAACTAGTTTCAGCAAGTCATGTTTGCAATGTGAATTTACTTTGCCAAAGCCAAACACTGAAAACATATGTGTTTGAAGTAACTCACCAGTGCTTCCTACCATTGGTGTTTTTGTTTAATGCTAGGACAACTAGCTCATTGCTTTAACTTGTATAACCCCACCCTCAGCATGACATCATTTATATCCCTGTTTATATCTTGTTCAGGATGATTGCCTCGTAAAGGTCTGGTACAGCACCAGTAAGTGGAAGTCAGGAGTTTCCAGACTCTTTAAACCTCCAGAGGCCTGTGTTGACGTCCAGGGAGAGCTGGCCTTTTCCTTTATCTACCTGGCCCATCCCCGTTCTGTCACTGGCTTCTCCTGGAGGAAAACCAGCAAGTACATGCCACGGTACGGACAGCATCAGGGCAAACGTTTCGCCATCTCCTTTTCTGCAGCTTTATTTTTCTGTAACAAGTTCATTTTGACCTGGTACAACTGAGCACAACAGAAAGAAAAGCGTATATTTGAAAAACTGTTCTGATTTGTTTGATTTGTTGTCTATCGGTTTTACAGGGTAGCCGGGTAATATCCAGCTTTCTTCTTATATTACAGCAGATGTTTATAATGTTACTGAATCAGTGAGTGTGGCCTGCTTTGTTAAGGCTTGTTGCAGCTAATGTTATGTGATCTGTAATTGTTCTCTGACTGAAATGAAAATGTGACACAGTTCACAGCAGGTTTAGCTTATCAGAAGCTTTTTTTTTTTTTTTTTTGGAAATGACAAGAAAGTGATTAATGTTCTGCTACGTTTAAGCCTGGCTCACTCTACAGCAGCTTTAAAATCCCACACATAAGGAGAATCTTAACAGATAATCTTCTCCATAATCTCAAGAATGCTCACAATACAAGTCATGAAAATCATGGCACATCACACACAACAGGATTTTTATTAAGATTATCATGCCCGGCGGAGAAACGCACCACCTCACGTGACCTCATGTGACCTGACGTAAACAACAGAGCCAGTAGTTATATTTACTATTTTAATGCTTTGTGCAGAGATAAAAAAAAACATAAAAAAGTTTGCGGTGAACAAATAGCTGGGGACAACAAGATTGTAACTGTGATATGCATACAGATGTGCAGCACACTGTGCGGGTAGCGTCCTGTCGCTGGTCGTCACTACGGTCCACTTATTACTATCCTCCCTCATCTCTCGCTGCTATTGTAGTCATGCATGACTTTCTGCCAGACCCTTTCCTTTGTAGCAATGGCTGCATTAAAGATTAGATTACGTTTTTCCTTTATCACCAGTCTCTTTTGTTGATCTTTGCTTTTTAGGCCATTACTTTTCAGGTATATCTCCTTTGCTTTTGATTAGTGCTATCGTCATTAGAGTATAGGAATCAGCTTTGTCAGATTTAATGCCTTCCAGTGGACCTTAGTTGTAACCTTAATATCCTCTTCCCTTTCTTTCCTCTCTCCTAACAGAGGGACGGTTTGTAATGTTCTGCTCACCTGCTGTAAGGACAGTGTGTGTCGCCTCTGGGCTGAGACGCTGTTGCCAGGAGACAGCCTCCTGTCTGGTCACAATAACAATCATGCTAGCCAACGCAGTGACTCACACAGATGTGCTGACCCTTCTAGGAAAAACACCTGCAATGGGAAGATGCAAGGACGAACAACACAGGAAGTAAGCTACTCTTCCGTTATTTTTGCTTAAGAGTAATACACTATACTCTAAAACAGAAGGCCTACTGCCTATACTTAAAGTAACATTTCATAGACTTCTAAGACGAGCTGCAGGTTATCACATTCATTCGAGGAAGCGTTTGTTGTAGGACTGTGATACTGCTCTACTCATATATGACCACATTAGTTTTATGGACCTTAAAGACGTGCAACCAAGAAAAGGCCAGCTAAATAATTAAACAGGAGTAATGCATTCAGGAAGAGAGAAGGATCCCATGTTCTAGTAACCAAATCCCATACAGTATGTCATTTGTGGTATGATGTGTGTGGGATATTTGATCAGTTTTTAGATCATTATAAACATGATTATAAGTATCCTCCCTCTTTCCTTTCTATTCAGATATCATTGCTGTAATTAGACAGTGTATCAGACAGATTGAAGAGCTGACTTCTTCTGAGATCAAAGAACTGTTGGCTCAGACCAACACAATTAGTTTTTGTCAGAATCAAAACCATCCTTTAAAATGCTCTGAATTTCAAACTTTAAAAGCATTATTAAAAATGTATAAAGCTGGCTCACAGTGAGAATATTGTGTACTTGCTTTGATAACAAAATGCAAAAGAAAATCACCATCATGTTATTAAAAGTGGGAAAATAAACTGCACAAATGCTGTGATCTCCAGTTTGTCCCATTTGGCCTGGCTACTGAACTTCCACCACTGCTGATGTAGGGCATCAGTGTGCTGTAGAGACGAGGGACCAAGAGAAGCCAAAGGAGACACAGAAAGGAGATAACAAATCAGAGGCTTAGTCGAGGTTAAAGGGAAAATGAATTGGCTATCAGACATCAGTGAAGAATATTGACCTCTTTTCTGTAATCTGTGCAGCACCTTATACTTTTTATTTTGACTTCTGGTTTTTATCTGCAGCCAGCTTACTATGTAATGGTTTTTATCTCCATGCTTTAAGTTAAATTAAAAAAAAAAATGCTGACTGCCTGGTTAGGCCTGAGACAATCATTATATCCGTTTAATATGGACGTCTGCAGGTTTATGGGTCTCACTGGCACTGAAAGAGCCCAGGGCACTGTGGATTACAGGGAAAATAGGTATGCAAATTCCTCTACAGTGCCTTGAGGAGAGTCTGTTGGAGTGCATGTGTGGAATTATTCATTAAAAAACTCAGACCTTGCTGGATGAATCAGGCAGTAATCTGAAGTAACTCGAACTCCTCCTTAGCACCATGGATAGACAGAGAGAATCCTATGTTTGAAACCAAATTTCACATGATGCCTCATCAAAAAAAGCAGCAACATTTCTAGTTAAATGAATTAAAGATAATATAACACAAAGTTATTTAAGTCATTTGTGATAGGGAAGTGGTTTTAGACCCCTCAAAGGAGACAGTGATATTGGGTTTCTAAAACATCTAATTTTCCTTATGGATGTTAAAATCTAAAATCTAAGAATATGTTCTGGTATGTGCCAGGGCTTAATTAGTTCATACATACACAATCTGTGACCACTATCTAACAGGTTTTCTTTGTGGGTTTTAGGAACTGCAGTCTTCAATCATTTTGTAACTCATTCTTCACCAGAGAAGCTCCAATAAAATAGTCAAATTCAAACCCATAATTCTGTCCAATAATCTGCATGAACCTAATGATGCTCTCTCTTTTATATTCTTAGCTTTCATTCATATGAGACTGCTGTTACAGCTACAGAAAAGTACCTTGTAGTCTGCATTCAAAGAAGCTTAAGATTAATCTGCAGGTTTTAGCACATTACTGCAAAACAAAAACAAAAAACACACGACTTATGTAATTAAGATTTAATTTCCCTTCCCCTTAAACACCTTTCTTGCTCCGCTGCTTGTTTCTCTCCGTCTCCTTTGAAGACAAATTGAGCAGTTAACTTAAATGTCCTTTAAACGTCAATACCATTAAATAAAACTTCCATCCTGAAGAGAAATGTCTGTTCATTAAAACAGAGTATCTCAGCGTTGGCTTGGAGGAGAGAAGTGAAGCACAAGTGGATTTATTCACATCAGCCTCGAAAAGCAGGTTTAACCTGCAGCGCTGTGTCAACCTGAAAGGGATAACAGAGATCTATGGTGTTACTCCTGCCGCCCTATCCTATAAAACACTTGTTGCTTTTTAGGATATGTAGAAAGTTCCTATTCTTTGTGAATTACAAGCAATATACAGTAACTGTGAGCTATGGATAGCAAACATTGAAAAATAAAGCAGTTTACATTCATAAAATATGGATCTATTTTTTATATATTAACAAATGTAAAAACCTCAATAAGTCACAACACATTAGAGGTGTTAAATAATTATCTAACTTGAATAATGAATGATTTCTTTCCAGTTGAATTTCCAGGACTCACTGCAAGCGTCCTTGTGTCGGGATGTGCCCATGCCCTCCCTCACTGGCTGCCTGCCTCAGCATCAGAGCCGACACTACAAGCACAAGAGAGTCAGCAGCCATATGCCCCATGCCAACGCTCTCTGCCACTTCCACATTGCTGCCAGCATCAACCCTGCCACTGGTGCGAATCTTGTTGATCCTTGTTACCAGTATTGTATGAGCTTCGAATAAACTATCAATATTTTGCACATAAAAAAAACAGGTACAGGATAAGTGCTTAAAGTAGCCATCATTTAAATCACAAATGATTTATTCACAGGCTATGGAAACCTAAAGCCTGGCTCACACTGTAGGATAATCGGGCCGATTTGAGCTCCGATTCTTCCTTCCCGACAATCGCAGGGTCACTCCTGACTCAAGGCTGCTCGGACCCGATTATCTACTCAGATTATCTTGTAGTGTGAGCGGTTCAAAGATCCAATCTTAACGTCCCCGATCTGCCCGGCGATCGTCGGGGACGCCCCGATTTATTTCAAACATGTTTAATATTTAGAATTTAAAATCTTTACGTTTACGTCATGAAAGGGTCCAGCAAAAGTTGTGTGTGACTACAATATAATCACGAGAGACAAGGGAGGACTGTAGTCATGGCGACCAGCGGCAGGACGCAACCCAGTGTTTTTTTTGGGTTTTTTTTTACTTTTTTGTACAGCTCATCAGTGCTTTTCTGAAACTTGTATCCATATATCTACAACTGTATCAACTTTTCTATATCCTACAACAAGTTCCACTTCCTTATCTTTTACCAACCGTCGTCCTTTCTTTTTTTCAAAGAAACTTTATTAACAATTGTCAACGCTCAGTCCCGATTTCACTCGTACAGTGTGAGCTCTCCGGTAAACGATTCAGTCGTACAGTGTGAGCTGACATGCCACCCCGACTTCTATACAATCGGGGAAAAATCGCACAGTGTGAGTCAGGCTTAATAGATAATTTGCTTCACCTCTGCATTCTAACCATGAACAAAATGTTGTAAATCGTAATACATTGCCTGAGGATGTTTATTTAACATCTAACTGAGTGTTGGTGCTCAGTGAGGCTGTCCAGAGTAATTGTAGGGCATTTTTTATTTTGTTCCTGTAAGTGTTTTTGACCTAAATCAGGGCAAAACGTTGTGGATTCTTTGAGGCTTCAGGCTGAGAAGCCTTGGAGGACATTATTTGAATGCATGAATTATGTTTTGTCTTTTGCCCTGCATGCCCCTTAAATGAAATAATGTTGATTTCTGTTTGTCTTTGCTCATTTTTTTCCAAACACTGCATGGTCTTTGTCGCAGACATTCCTCTGCTGCCCTCAATCTCCTCTCTGAGTGGTGTCGATGACGAGGAAGCTGGAGGTCCTTTCACTGTCCACTGGCTCAACAACAAAGAGCTTCATTTCACATTAGCTATGGAAGTCTTCCTGCAGCAAGTCCGAGGCAGCATGGAGCAACAGAGCGAAGTCTCCAATGAAGGTGCAGAAATATTCTTTGTGATCACACATGAACACTTTAATTAAAGGGGCATATGAAAGCTGGAATTTCACAGCTAAAAACTTGAATCTGACATTCTAAACCACAAGTCAACATTTGTACATATTGCACTGTGTTAATCCTTTGTTTCTATTTTTCATTTACATCTTGGCACTGTGTTTTCCTTTCGCCTCCAGAACCTGAAGATGAAGATAACTTTGATGAAGACGATCATGGTAGCAGGCCAGATGACGATCAGGGACCGGATGCCGTGGAGCTTCCTCTGGCCGCGGTGAAGCACCAGGTGGACGTGCTGCTGGAGGAGTGGAATAAAGGGGCAGACATGTTGTTCAGTATCCATCCCATGGACGGCTCCTTGTTAGTCTGGCATGTGGACTGGTTAGATGAATACCAGCCAGGCATGTTCAGACAAACTCAGGTATGTTCAATATTGATGTGTTTTTTGTTTATACAAAACAGTGGAAGTTGATGATTAGTTTTGTAATCCCCTATAAACCCTTTGTTTTTCCTTTTTTTTTGTTCCCAAAGTGTTGATGAAAATAAATACAGCCAAGCAGAAGTTTTATGAAGGAAAACTGCATAAAAGCAAATACTTGTTTATTTTTATTTTTAAAGAACAACACATTTATTCTCAACTATTATTTAGGACATGATATAATAACAATTTATTACAGGTCATGCAAACGGCCTATTCTGTTCCGACAAGGCATGTTGAATATGCCAGGTATTATTCAGGATTAAGGAGCACTCGTTGGACCTGTTAACTGCACATTTTGAATTAGAGTCTCACTTTGGGCTTTTTACAGCTGTTTACATCACACAGCACCTTGTTTGTTAGAAAACACACCAGCCTACAGTTTGCAAGGCTAGAGTAGAGGTGCATGCACAACACCAAAGCCCACATTTCTGCTCTGAAGAATATACACGCATGCCTTCAAATGATTATGTTCAAACACACAGCCTATGATAGCAACACGTTTTTAGATGGAGAAAAATATTGAGTTAGAGTGAACCAATGTTGAAAATATGTTACTTGAAAGAAATAGGCTGTCTTCACATGGTCTTTCTTTGACTTGCATCATAACTCTTGTGTTGTGGTGTTTCTTTTTCACAGCTTTTGAACATTCACACCATTTGAACAGTCATGAGTTAATGATTTATTCTGATAAGCTATGTAAACTGCTTACTACAAACTAGGAATAATAGGTTTTACAGGTTAAGTCCAAAAACAATTTTTTTGTGAATTCAATCTTTGTCACCATAAACTAAAAAAAAACTTTCTCTTGCAACTCTGGTAAGTAACTTGTCTGTTTTCACAGCTTTAACAACTGCTTTTCAGGGAAAAATAATTGTCTCATCTCACAGGTTGTGAATCAGTTTATCCAGCCGTTCACACTATTTTATTCGTGCCACTTTAGAATCAAATTCAAAGCCCCTTTGATGAATTTCTATTGGTACTGAAATAAAAAAGAACCCTTCAACTTGGCAGTTAATCAATTGCAGCTTAAAGAATCCCAAGTTTAATTGACATTCACAGTGATAATACCTTCCTGTTTTAATTAGGGAAAAAATTGACGGGATCCGGGTGTTATTAAGATCAGGTTGAATTCCTGAGTATTATTCTTTTTTTAACTTAAAAAGAAGAAGTCCTCACTGTCAAAGTGTCCCCTTTCTTTTCAGAAAAGAAATCCTCTATCCTCTTCCTGATAGCCGTATAGATGAATGTCAGCCATTTCCTTTGAGAAACATTTAGTAAAATTAGATTAAGAATCTTCTGTGTCAAATCTGTATTAAGAGCTGATATAGATTTCATTGCTATAATGTCTCCCTTTCTCTCTTAGGTGTCGTTTGTGTCCCGTATCCCTGTAGCGTTCCCTACAGGAGATGCAATCTCCCTCAGCCACAGTGTGGTCATGTATGCCTGCAACAAGAATGTGGATCTGGCAATCCAACATGGCAGACAGAGACCGCCTGGGAGCACATTGCCTCAAGCCAAATCTGCTCTAATAAGCTACGGAGGTCAAGGAAAAGCTGCACCCAGCAGTAGTCTTCGTCTGAGCATTTTTACCCCCAACGTCCTTATGATCTCCAAACATGCCGATGGCTCCCTGAACCAGTGGGCCGTTAGCTTTGCAGAGGATTCTGCTTTCTCCACTGTGCTCAGCGTCTCGCACAAGTCACGGTACTGTGGTCACCGCTTCCACCTCAATGACCTGGCCTGTCACTCAGTGCTCCCTCTCCTCCTCACCACCTCACACCACAACGCCTTGAAGACACCCGATGTAGACAGCATCCTGGCTGCTCCAGAGGCCTGCCCCTCTGGTTTCCCTCATTCAACATCTTTACCCCATCAGTCAAGGTCCAGCAGAGGGTCCCTGGGTGTTGTATCCCAGGATCCCAATGCCATCTACAGTGAGCTGATTTTATGGAGAGTGGACCCTGTGGGCCCACTGTCTTTTTCCGGTGGGGTTTCTGAACTAGCTCGGATTAATTCTCTCCACGCATCAGCCTTTGCTAATGTAGCCTGGCTGCCCACTCTCATTCCAAGCAGCTGTTTAGGTGAGTAGATCTTTTAGGTGATTACTGGTACCTTTTGTGCTCTGTTGCCATAACAACCACACATCTTAGTTTGTCCTTACTTAATATGAATAAACTGCAGTTATCCTTTTTTGAATAAAGACTGAATGAGATTAGATAAGAGCTCTTTTGAAAATAGTTTATTTCATCTGAGATTAAATATACTTGCTTAAGTTATTGTTTCTAGATTGAAAATGTGAACATAGTTTGTATGATTTGTAAATAAATAAATAATCCGCCGCTCACTGAAAATGACTTTACTGTGACTTTATTGTGAGTGAACAAAGTCATTTGTCTGTAGCTTCCTCGTGTTTGCCTATCATGATCAAATGGGCATTCACAAGTGTGTTAAATACATATGATGATGTGACCGATCATCCCATGTGAAAAGCAATTAATTTATGATATAATAGTCACAGTAAAGTCATCTTCAGTGTGCAGCCTATTATTTATTCATTTAATTTGTTTGTATTCCTGCATCCATCTGGCACCTGAAACATTGGTTTGCTGTGCCTGGGGAACTCTGTTGATAGTTTATATGTGGTTTGACTTTCAAAGAAGTATTTGATATGTATTCCATATGTTTGTTTTTTTAAACAAACAGCTTTGCAAACACAATTGTTTCTTCTCTCTTTAGGTGCATACTGTAACTCTCCCAGCGCATGCTTTGTGGCAAGTGACGGCCACTCACTCAGGCTGTATCAGGCTGTTATTGAAGCAAAGAAACTCCTGAGTGAGCTTTCCAACCCGGAGATATCAGTAAGTCATCAAACAGGACGCTCAAACTGCATCAAACCCTGCAGAGTACAGTCAGCATGGCAAATGTATTTTACTGCACACCAATAACAACACATCAGGCCTTTCCCGGGGCCCTTGCAGAATCATTGAGATAATAAGGTGTCATTTGCAGCCTTGCCAATTGATTACTGTCGTCTCTGGATGACTTGTTAAATGACACATGAGCACAATAAGAGAGTGTGTGAAAAATAAAAGAATTGGCAGTTTTTCATCTCACCCAATCTATCAGATGTGAACTCAGTGAAAATTGAAATAATATCTAGTTATTATTATTGTATTATTTTATAGAGATTATTTCAACTGACAATAATAGAATATTCTTCCTTGCATTGCATTAACATTAATAATCATAACTTTATTTTTCAACTTTCTGAAATAGATTTGACACGTCTACCAATGTATTTGTTTTGACTTTATAACAGTGTAATGAAATGGTTCTCAAGTAATTTGAAAATAATGCTGTTTTTTTCC
The DNA here is from genome assembly GCF_963584025.1 of Labrus mixtus. NCBI lineage: Eukaryota > Metazoa > Chordata > Actinopteri > Labriformes > Labridae > Labrus > Labrus mixtus. Next base: position 23,386,829 of record NC_083616.1, read on the forward strand.
TCTTAGAAATATGTTGGGGAGGTCTTCAACATCATCAGTCAGCAATCTACAGCTAAACCTGGGTGTATAATAGAGCTTGATGCCATCACTGGATTTGTAAGTATCTGTAAAGAACAGTATTGAATTTATTAATGTTTCCCATGATCACTCCCTCTCTGATAATGGTCTCTGTCATAGACACTGTAAATTTTATAAATTAACATAAACTTCTCCCTTGAAATAATGGATCAAATGACTGTAACGCTGTGCTATGTTGGAGTTTAAGAGCATTTGTGTTATGAAACAATTTGCGGTAGAGCCTTGGTGAAAGGTCAACCATGATAAAACAAAGACGGGTGCAGAGCAAACCTTCTCTCATTCCCTAAGGCTGTTATATTTTTTTCCCCGCATGCACGTGTGTGTGCACGCTCGTGTTCACATAACTTATATCAGTTTGTCTGTGTGTTGGCCCCACAGCAGATGAAGCATGTTGTTGAGTGTCTGCAGCTGATGTAGTTTGATAAAAGCTGCTGTTATTCTCTGCAGCAGGGGAAGGAGACCCAGCTCCTGCATGTTTTTGAGGAGGATCTGATCCTCGGCAGTGAGAGAACAGAGAGCAAATGGGAAACTCCTGATCTTCCTAATACTGGTATTGACTAAATACTTTCATCTAACACAGCACTTTAACATTTGCACCACCTCCATATATTGATTGGCACACTGTTTATTAATATTCTGTGTGTGTGTGTTTTCCCCTGCAGGATCTTGTGAGCCAGCCTTCTCAGCACGTTTTTTCCTTGTGGTGGTTGAATTGACCCCGACAGGCCGCTCACTCCTCCACATGTGGCATCTCTATATTGCTGCTCTCCCCGTCACCATGGGTGGGTATTTTTAACAAAGACTTCACGGGATGCATGAAAACATTGATTCACTGCCAAAATCAATACAGAAAAAGGAACTTATTAAGATACCAGCTAATCAATTCTGTTATAGAAAAAAATATTGTTTTTTTTGTGCCCTTGGATGTTATCAAACACTGTTCAGAAGATATTCTGCTAATTGAATTCCCTAGTATGGTAGTTCAACCAGTGAAGAAATATGTGTATAGAGTCTTTCAAGCTTTTATTAACATTTTCTCTTCCTGTTGTGTCCCCACAGATGAGACCTCGTCAGAGACTAATGCCACGCCAGCTTCTCCTTTGAACAGCTCCAGGTTTAGCTATGACATGTCCACTTCCCCAGTAGCTCAGAAAAGTAAACCCTGCACTTCCAATCTGCAGAGCGCCTGCCGCCTTAGCCTCACAACTCACAAGCTGTACAGCAAAGAGATGACTCTGCCTGAGGGAGTGGAAGCCATCAGAGTTACACCCTCAGCAGGTGAGGGACTACGAGGACACGAATGAGGACAAACATCACAGCTTGAGGAAAGAAAATTAGGCATTCCATGTACAATAAAGGGAGAATCATGATGGCAGTAGTAGTAGCAACAGAACAACTGAAATCCTAATTACAGCAAAATGATGACTTCAAAATTAATTTGTGATAACAGAATTAAAACGGCATCCACAGTGCAATATAGTTTATATATTAGTTTGTCAATATATCAGGGCTATATCAACTCCTATTTTCACTATCTTTTGCAGAAAATGCTTTTTCTCTTCAGTCTTAAACAAATTTGTCTGGTTGCCTGCTGTGATACGCCTATTCTGCATATTTATAAAAAATAAACTCTTTAAGATTGACAATAATGTTCAAATGAATTCAAAGAACTTTACAAAAATAAACCCTTTTATAAGGTTTGATATTTTCGAATTGAGTGAGCAGAAAACATCATGCCTGATTGTGTTTTCTCATCTCTCTTCTAGGTCACCTGAGCGCGTCATGTTCTCTGCCAGCCGGCCGTGTGCCTTACCTCCTTGCTACTTCCTGTTCTGACGGAACTGTCCGCTTCTGGCGATGTAATGTCAGTTCACCGAAGCCTTCTGGTGTAAAGGACTTGGTGTACCAGTGGGAGGAGTGGCCTCTTCTGGTGGAGGAGGGGCTTCCTAACAGCAGCGCAGTGAGCGTGCACGGTCGCCCCGTGGAGGTCAGCTGCTGCCACACGGGACAGATTGCAGTTGCTTACAGGCAGACTCCAAACACCCCTCTGAGCTCAACACCTTATCTGAACTCTCACGCACTGTTGACTTCTCCTCCCTCTCTATCCTCCACCCCTTATTTGCATTACAACAACAACACCCACCTGACGCCAACCCTGACTGTACAACGCAGCCATAACCTCACTCCATGTCCCAACCCAGCAAAAGCTAGAGAACCATCGTTCCACATCACCATCTTTCAGTGTGAGTCTACAGCAGGCTCACAGTGGATTTTGGATCAGACCTTAGTCCTGGACAGCATAGATGGAATGGGTAGCAGCATAAGTAACACAGACTTCTCTAATGAGAACTGTCCTGGCTCTAGTAATAAGAGCCTGGTTCATTTGGACTGGGTCTCACAGGAAAATGGCTCACATGTTCTCACTGTTGGTATTGGGACGAAGATTTATATGTACGGTCGTCTCTCTGGGAAACCTCCAGAACTGGGCCTGTCATCTGACGCCAGTAGAGACCAGCGCTCATCCCGCTTGGTTCTGCTGCGGTCAGTCGATCTGGTCTCCTCTGTTGAAGGCTCCTTACCTATTCCAGTCTCCCTCTCCTGGGTCCGAGATGGCATCTTGGTTGTTGGCATGGACTGTGAGATGCACGTATACTCACAGTGGCAACCCCCAACACCGCCAAAACCCAACACCACAACCGGCCAAGACACAGACATCAGCAGCAGCGTGTCCTCCATAATCTCAGCAGTCAGACAGAGCCAGGAAGACGCCTTCAGTAACGGGGCCCCCATGTCTTTGCTTGCCCCTCCCAAAAAGGCCCTGACCAGATCGATGATGAGCCTGGCTCAGAAACTCAGCGGGAAGAGAACAGCTTACGACCTGCCGGTAGAGATGGAAGACTCGGGGCTTTTCGAAGCGGCTCACCAACTCTTTCCCACGCTGCCTCAGTACCATCCTGTACAGTTACTTGAGCTCATGGATCTAGGAAAGGTAAGAAAATTCACCTGTTTAACTTTGTAACTTGTATTCTTCTGTTGATATGACAGTCAGTTATATCACTTGATATAATTTGATGTTTAAAGTTGAAGTGAAAAAAAAAAAAGAAGCATTTCAAGGGAATAAAACTGGCCCAAAAGTAGCCGTTTATTGATTGATTACAAAAAACCATCACTCCTGTCTCATATCTTCAGGTTTATCGTGCCAAGGCCATCCTGTCCCATCTTGTGAAATGCATTGCTGGGGAAATTGTGACACTTAAAGACAGTACCACCAACCCAGAGAAACGGGTGCGCTCTCGAACTATCAGTGCCGGAGGCTGTACAGCCAGGGACCGCAAGATGTTCAACAAAGCAGGGAACTCTACCCCTGACTACACGGAGATCAGCTCCATCCCTCCTCTGCCTCTGTACTCTCTCCTGGCTGCTGATGAGGACACATTAAAAAAACCTGGTGCGTATACAGCACAAGAAATGGCTTTAGAATAGCATTGTACAGTCACCTATAAATAACAGTAAATGTTTTTTTCTGTATGTAGGTCAAATATGGTGAGTTTCCTTCAGGAACATGTTCAAACATAACACTTGAAATAAATATACTCTTCACTGGGGATGCAAAGGCACCACCTTGGGTGTATGTTTTGAAGGTTTTTCAGCTGCTGATGCGGGATATTTCTCTGCAAGTAATAACAGGCCTGAATGGGAAGCCTGCAGTAGACATCACATAACTTTTAAAATCAATAAACTCTTGTGGCTTTTTAAAATTCAGTTTATGTCATGGTTACATCTTAAGTTTGACGGTTAGACAAAACTTAAATGTCTTCTTTTTGTTTGCAAAATGAAAAAATGTGTCTTTGACTTGTAAATATTTGCAATTGAAGTTTTAAACCATTAAATACACTTACTAAACACAATGAATTACTAATTAAAACAGAAACAATAACGCTGCTTTAATATAGAGCACCAAGATCTAAAGGTAAGGGGCTGTTAATAAAGTGCTTTGTACAATATGATATTTAAGGGCAACTATGATGATGTGTTGCTGTGAGATGTTGGACCATACTGACCTTAACAGACTCTTCTTGTGGATACCACATTACTAAATCTATCTTAACTTGAGATAAATATTCTTTTATTTAATCACCTTTTAATTCCATTTTCAATCAATTTTTATTTCCATTCATCTTGTTCTCTGTGGATACAAAGTGAGAATGAAAGCAGAATCACAAATACAGTGAAGGAATTTCCTCTCTTCTGCATTTTAATTAAATCTGCTGTCTTCCCAGCAGAGGATGACTTTTCTCCCCTACTCTTATGAAATGCGTGTCTTGTGTAATTTAGCTTGGTCTTTTGCTCTTCTTCAGATAAAGTGGGCAGTGTGAGTGGAGATAGTGGGCATGGTTCCAGTCACACCGATGCTTACGATGAGCTCTTTCAAACTCCCAGCATGGCGGACCTGGACCCTCTGGATAATGATCAGGAGGAAGCAGGAAACAAGGTCAGTTTTTTTTTTTGGCTTGGGACAAAAGGAAATCCTCAGAATTAGAGTGGACTGAAACATTTAGTCTCTTTTTTGATTTTTCCATTTCTAGACCAGACTTGCATAAAAGTGCATTTCAAAATGTGTTTTCATATATGGGTGCCATTAAAATAGACTATTCAAAGCTAAGGATGACCCCATTTCATGCAATAAAATCAAGACTTGTGTTGGCAAAGTCTCAAAATGTGATGTTATGCGTTTCGTTGTGTTTGAGTCCAGCTTCTGTATTACGTCCTGTCTTAGGAATGACAAACTTAACACTTAATTAAACAGACTTTCCTCTTTACTGTGTCTTCTCTGTAGGTTATTGACCTGTCCCAGTACAGTCCAACATACTTTGGTCCAGAACATGCACAGGTTTTGTCCAGTCACCTCCTTCATTCCAGTTTGCCAGGCTTAACCAGCTTGGAGCAGATGTCTTTGATGGCGTTGGCTGACACTATCGCCACCACAAGCACTGACTTCAAGGACAGCCAAGGCACCAGCAAAGGTAAAGATGGAAAATCAAAACAAATAATAAAGGTATTCAAATGGATAGAAATGCAGAATATATGTGCCTTGGTTATTTGTCCTGAAATGCAGCTGTTTATTCATTTACCAGGTGGAGAGACACTGGATGAGTGTGGTCTGAAGTTTTTGCTGGCCGTCAGACTCCATACCTTTCTCTCTACCTCCCTGCCTCCAGCTCACAGAGTGCAGCTTCTACGACAAGGTACAGCGGCGACGTATTCAAAGTGTCTTGTAACTGTTGCATACAAGCAGGGAATACTGTGACACTGAAGAGGGCTACTGTCACTTTTTCTTGTCCAACATGACCAAAATTCACAGAAAGACTTGTATTTGGAAAGTGATGGCACAGGGAGACATTTTTTCCACCTTTAAATAAACTGCACAACTGCTTTCTCGCTGTGTCAGAAGCTTTTCAGTCCCCTCTGTAAGACACAGCTAGCATGTCAGCATAGGTATCAGAGCGGTCAATGTGAAGTCTCCCACAGCTTAAGAGATGCTGTTCTCAGTTATACATATTGAACAGTAAGAGTCATAAGCAGATAAAGCAAAGCCCATTAAACATACTTTACTATTACAGTAAAGTTTCCTTTGAGAAAGGCATGTAATCTTTACCTGGTGCCTTAAAAACCCTGACCAGCACTACGACACAACCTCAGTACTTATTATGTCATTAAATGCCTATTAGAAATCCCTGTATACTGTCAGTATTCTCCCAGTGATACAATGAGATTTTGATGATTGAAGACCATCATGTTCTGCTCTCTACAGGCCTGTCGACGTGTCATTATGCCTGGGCCTTTCACTCTGAAGCCGAGGAGGAGCTGCTGAACATGCTGCCTGCTTTACAGAAAGGAGAGCCCACCTGGCCAGAGCTGCGCTCCATGGGTGTAGGCTGGTGGCTACGCAGCACCAACAAGCTACGCAGGTGTATTGAGAAGGTGAGGAGACAATTAGCTGTAATACTAGATTCTCTGCTCATGATCTGCAAATAGTCTAATTTTGAAGTGAGTAGTAAATCAGTGCAAAAGAGGAGGTGCATCCGAAAAGAAAAGCCAGTACCTCTGTGGAGAGTTGTTCAAGATTCAGTTTGTATTCATGTTAGATATAGTAGTCTTGTTTTTTTATCATCAAATGCAAATTTTGAGATTGTTTGGGGACTGACTATTATACAGTGAAGGGCTTTCATACGTTCCTGAAACAGCAGTTCAAAGTCAATTGACAAAAAAATGGAAACAAGTGGCTGTAACAAGATGAGTTGCTGCTTTTTGGGGGGGGGTTATTTGGATTAGATGGAAGTCTTTGTGTTTTTGTGTAAATAAAGGTCTGACACTTTAAAACATAGACTGCACACATTTCAGCTGAATTGCAAACTTTAAACTAATCACATTAAAGATGCTATAGTTACATAAAAAAATCTGCACACAAAGGCTCTGAAGGTTTGCCATTAGTGTGTTAACCCTGTGTACAGTACTTCATATCCATTGCTTCATTTATGAAATGAAGTGCTGTCAGCTAGGTCAAATATGCTTGGATAGTTATAGATTCAGCACTATAACTGAGTTAAGACTGCTCCCTGAAATGACCCCTGATGCTACAACAGAATAGGCTTGAGCTTTTGCTTTTATTTTGTCAGGTTGCCAGGGCTTCATTAATGAAGAACAACGATCCTCTGGATGCAGCTATTTTTTACCTCGCTATGAAAAAGAAGGCGGTGGTCTGGGGATTGTACAGGTAGGAAGAGCTGAGTGACTGAGACTTGGAAATGAAGAAAAAAAAAATGCTCTCATATTCACACAGTCATCACCTCTGATAAACAAGATGAATTCTGTCAGACTACAAAAGACCTATGACACCAGAATTGTTGTTGTTGTTGTTGAATTCACTATGTTTGTCACTTCAGGTCTCAGAAGAACGCCAAAATGACAGAATTCTTCCGAAACAACTTCAGTGAGGACCGGTGGAGGAAAGCAGCCCTGAAAAATGCCTTTTCTCTGCTGGGGAAGCAGCGGTTCCAGCATTCTGCAGCCTTCTTTCTCCTAGCCGGCTCCCTAAAGGATGCTGTTGAGGCAAGTGCAAAATAGACATGACAGATTGTTTACAAGAAGCACTTCTTCCTTCAGCTGTTAGTGCCACTTGCCAGCCGGTTCAACCTCCTTCTGAAACATTGCTTTCAGTAGTTATTTGCTGCTCGTTTCAATTTACAAAATTTGTGAAGCAATGTAATTGTTCCCTGTTTTTTTTTTTGTTTTTTTTACAACAATTCTCAGTCAAGGGCAGCGTTTAAACATCTTTTAAAAGAGAAGTGTGCAGAGAAAGTGTGTTCACAAAAAGAGACCTCACCGTCTGTATTTCTGGAGTGCCCTTTTTATTTTCAGCTCAATTCATTCCCACTGAGATCTCTTTGTGGAGAGCGCTTGGCACAATGCACTCAAGAATTATTGATGCTGGCAGTTGACTCTTGGGCACTGCCTCCTTTTACACCATTTATGAGAATTTTTAAATCATATTATAAACCAGCAGCACCCACCACGCTCTCTTTGACTCATTGTAAACAGGCTCACTACTTTCTACCTTTTATTTAAAAAATGTATATTTCTTAATTTGTCTAACTTGCATATATGTATGTCTTTTTTATCAGAAGGGCTGTTTGTATTATTAATTAGCTATGTGGTAGTATTTCTACCTTCCGCAAGGGTGAGGGTAAAAAATACTGCTCTCCTTTTTGTGCATACATATCAAGAGGTCTGCTCCCGGTCATGTTGTTTGCTTAACCTTTTACTCATCAAAGTGATAGTCCCTGGAGCAATGAGTCACATTTTTTAATCTGCGTGAGTAAGTGGAGCCTCTCTAAGCACTTTATGGAGATGAGTGTGACCCAGGCAAAGGGCTATCATTGACTTTGCTTACTCTCTCTGGCTCTCATTGAAATGCACCTCATACCTTGCCAGCTAGAACAACAATCCACTATTTCATTGCTGTGTACACATACTTTAATTCTTTGCTTTTTCTGTATTTCCTCATTGTATTTCAGTATTGTGGCAATAGGCAATATGGAATCCATATTAAATGATGTGACTTTTTCTTTTGTCTCATAGGTGTGTATAGAGAAAATGCAGGATTTGCAGCTGGCCCTGGTGATCTCCAGGTTGTATGAGTCTGAGTTTGAGACTGGATCCACCTACAAAAAGATCCTCCAGAGACATGTGCTGGGACAAGACAAACAGGTGCAGAGTTTTAATATGTCACAGCCAACACTAGACGTTTTTTTACTTTTAAGAATTCCACCTTTTATATAACTACCTCAGTGTTAATGGACTCTCCAGCCTTTTGATTATTGAAGGAGCAGAATGAGTCATTGTTATTCTTGGTTTGTTTCAGATTCAAGCCAACCAGGACCCGTTCCTGCGTAGCATGGCTCACTGGGTCCTGGAGGACTACAGCAAAGCCTTGGACACTCTACTCGAGCAGCCTGCTAACAGCACCAGCTCTGGGTCCACTGAGACCAAATGTGACACTGGTAGGTCTGCAGTGCTTCTTATGCTTATCCTTTTCTGCAAGTTACCTGATTCCAAAGGTAAAATAAGATGATGCAGTACTGTTAACCACAGAAACACCACCTAAATGTCAAGCGCTCACCACAATTTCAAAACAGACATTCATCACTTTGTTGTCAGTTCCATAACGTTGTACTAATGAGGGAACATGAGTTGATCAATTGTTTTAAGAACATTAAGCATTTTTTAAATAAAATCATAATTGTTCTGATTGGTCAAAACAAAATACTAACCATAAATAATAACCAGGTTTGTTCAATTGAGATTAAGAACCTCTTTTCTCAGGCAGCAGCAAAAACAAAAAAGAGTCTTATCTAGAGGTCAGTAGTTTAGGCAGTCAAGCTAAAAACATCCACATCCTCTAGAATCTGCTTCCAGGTCTTTCATTTTGGATTTAAAAACATTTAAGGACACCAGAAAACATTTAAGGACAACAGATATATACATAGCCAGAGATATTGTCATCACAGTTATATGTATTTATGAATAAGGTCATTTTAGTTTAGCTGATTGTTGTGTGATTATAGTCCATTTAAAAGTTAGTTTGTAAAAAAAAAATGAAGTTAATGTTGCAGGTAAAACCAGGAGGACACACTAGAAGTACCATAGTTTGTAATTTGGCCGGCGAGTTTAAATCCTCCACTCAACACAAAAAGTCTCAGCTTTGCAACTATTTTTGGTCCTTTAAGTATGTGTCAGATTGTGCAAGTGAAACCAGCCTACATGACACAGTAGACCGTTTAACTGAAGAAAAAAAAAAAGGTGCGAGGCTTTCTTTGTGAAAAGATGAAGTACTGAACTTAATATGAACCCCAGTTTGACTTATCCCTGTGCTACATGTGTTTCACAAACGTTGTCCTCAAAGCACATTTGATATGCTTACAGAGAAAAGAGCTCAAGATTATGGAAAGTTAAAAGTAATTCTTATGCTACATAGGTTATGTGCTGTCATTACTGGGTCTTTATTATGCGCTGCCTGGCTCTTTGTTGATCTAATGCCTGGATAAAAAAAAAGAATGAATTTATTTCATCATGTTTTTGGGCTCCTTCTCTTTTCCATTTTTTAAACTCCAAAGTCCTCCTTTCACTCACCTTTAAATGGCCACAGAAAGCAAATTGTCTCACATAGCTGCAGGCCACAATTTGTCAACAAAGATTCAGTCAGAGCAGCCCGAGCTCCATTTCCATGTCTGACCCAAATACACAGCTTATCCGTACAGGTACTGTGGTCGAAGCATTAAGGGCGATGTTTTACTGACAACACGAATAAAGCCAATTTTCTATATTTTTGTTCTTATGACAGGTTCCTCTCCTGTGTCTACATGTAACCCTGAGGTTTTCAACTTTTACACCTACCTTCGTACCCATCCGCTCCTCCTTCGCCGGCACTTAGGCTCCTCAGAAAAGGCTAAAGTTGGACTAACTGCTGAAGGTCGCAGGGCTGACTCTATTAGCCTAGAGGAGAGAAGGCTGTTTTTCACAGCTGCATATGCACACCTGCAAGCTGGCTGTCCAATGCTAGCACTTGAAGTCCTCTCCAAGATGCCCAAAGTCCGCAAGCATTCCCAAAACATCAAACAGGAGGACACAGGTATCGCTGCGGAACTAAGTATCGGGAGCAAGACTGGTCATGCATCCGATCACGATTGGTCTCAGACAGCTCTGAACGGCTACGAGTCCGATGGAAACAGCTTATCCAACAGCCAGTCAGATTCAGTGTTAAGCTTTGATTGGAGCCAGCCATCAATGTCACTTCCAGATGAGTCCCTGGAGCTCAAGTGGGACACTGACAAAGATGATGAGGAAGATGATGAAGAAGAAACTAAAAATGGTGAAACTGGCAGAACTGCAGACAGCAGCAGTGTGTTTCAGGACACGCAAGATGCCATGTACCCCCTAATGGAGACAGTGACTGATGAGGACAGTGAGGACAGCAATGACTTCATAGCACCATCTGATGACATCTTGGCCGCCCAGCTGAAGTTTACGGCCTGCTTGAAGATTTTGACCAATGAGCTCCGGACGCTTTCGACAGGTTATGAACTGGAAGGAGGGAAGCTACGTTATCAGCTTTGCCAGTGGTTGGAGAAAGAGGTAACAAATATTATTGAACTTCAACTGAAACACTACACAATGTGACAACAGAGTAGAAAACGATGCTTGGTGAAATTTAGAAGTGGTGTATTAATTCTGTCCAGCTGAGTGAGCTCTAACGTCTTTGTTTAGAATCCTCTTAACCCTGTCTGCAGCACATGCAGCAGAGCATCTTAGCTGAATAAACAATGGTACACTCTAGTGTTGGCTGAAAACATAAAAGGTAAACCAATCAGTTATGTTGATTAAGTTGTTGCTGTTTTTGTTCAAGAAGACAGCATTTGTTGCAAATTGTTTGTCGACAATATAAAATCTGTTTTTGAATAATCTTTCAAATAGGATTATTAAAATGAAAGATTGCACACATGTCAGGCTGTAGTTTGTAGTTATAAAGATTATAATATCCATCTCTGTGGTGAGGCATAAGTCTGGCTGCACCCTTAGGTTCACTCAATAAATCTTTAATAACTTGCATAACTCCCACACATCTCTCCTGTCGTCATGTTCGCTCTTTGAAGATTTTATCTCTGTGTGCGTTCTGTCACTGCATATGAACATCATATTGGTAATACGTCCAGTGGTTCTCTCTTATGAAATTGTTTGTCTTTCCCTGTGAAATCTGTTTGACAATTTTGAGAAATGTTTTGCTTTCACTCCCACGCATGCGAGATAAATTTCTTCTTGACAAGTCGATTTTCAGACAAAGTTCTGTTTTCCCCAGGTGGTAGCTCTGCAGCGTTGCTGCAGCTACAAGCCCTGCCTGCCAGAGCTGTCAGTCCAGGCTGATGCTCCTGTTTCTGGGTTGGTGGAGGAGGAACAGGTGGGTGTAGATAGCTGGCTGCTTCTATATTTGTCAGAGGTTCATGAAGGAAAAATCAATGCAACACTTGCTGTAATAAATAATTAAGAGAACACCGCTGTGTGTGTTGACCTAGCTTGGTAAATGTTGTTTTATTGCAAGGTTTCTTGCACCATTTTGAATTAGATGTCCAAATTTCTACAATTCTACAATTCCCTTAGCAGAATTTCTGAACTTGTTTTTGATGACAGGTTACACATAGCTATACCTTTTTCTTTACAATCTGTTGTTTTTGTGTGTTCAATCTAACATGTACATACAATAACTGTTTATTAATTAAATGAACACAGATCTACTAAATGATTATTGGTTGACAGAACAGAATATTATGTGTTGTTTAAAAATACAATTACTTTCAGAACTGTGGGTCTTTTGTTTGAACAGTAGTCAGCTGGATGATGTTTGCATATTTACAAGGATGTTGACTGATTGGTCAAAAATACTTCTCTAGGCGGGGAGTTGTCGTGGTGGCAGCCAGAAGTGCAGGAGACACTGGCTGCAGAGTAACCAGCCCTTACTGAGGATGTTTCTCAGCTACTGCAGCTTGCATGGCTCACATGGGGGAGGACTGGCCTCTGTTCGCATGGAGCTCATATTGTTGCTTCAAGAGTCTCACCAGGTAAGAAAACATTCACACACACTATTAAGACCCCTGACAGACAGCTTTATACGTCTGTCTCAGTAGCTGATGCTAAAGAACAGAAGCATATGATTTTAGTTTACCTGCCACAGGGATAATACAAGTTACATAATAATGAATGGGGCACTTTTTTCCTTGGTTAAAATATTGTTGTACATTTTGGTATATTTGGTTGTAAATTCTATGTGTAAGTGTCACAACAGAATATATATATATATATTTTTTTAACAAGACAGAAAAAATATATTTTTTAATAGCATGCAAAGCATTGACACCAGCCAGCACACAGAGCTGCAGAATTATTTAACTGTTCCCATATTCTCTGTGAAGTGAAGGACACTTAGCAGATCAGGCGCAAGGTATGAATGAAAGACGCACATGATGCCCTCTGAAAGCTTTTTTTTAATGCTACCAGACTCCCCGGACAGACACAGTCACGCACACTTACAGCTTACAGGCACAAAAACACACTTTTACACACATAGACCTACTTACTCGCCACTGCTGGTGATTGTCTGATCACCCCCAGCAATGGGCTGACAAGCTGTTCTGATCTCTCTGTTCCTGAGGGAGGGTCTGCCCTGGGCTGATTATGAGAAGGTATGGTCAAGTTTTAGGAGGAAAACAACCAAATGTGCTGCCGTAGGGACAACGCTCTTAAATGTTAGCATTGTTGACTGGCATTGGGAGTCCCTTCTACTTTCTTACTTTGTTTTGAATTAAAAGCTGATTATTTGTCCAACCTCTGGTCCCAGGGTTGTCCAGTTTCTCCATGTTGTCAAGGAAATCCTTAAAAATGACTGACCAAATTTGGCCTGTGGTTTTGTTGCACATGGAGGGCCCTGTTCAGAGAGTGGGCCCCCTTAGATTTCTTGCTTTTGTAAGCTCTCCTATGAAATTTTGCAGAAACACAACATGCTCTCTCAAAGTTTAGGATCATATATGGCTCAGGCTGTTCAAAGCTCTCCACACATTTCTCTTCCAGGATGACTCCATCCAAACAGCTGTGACGCCATGTTCCCAACCAACATCTATCCCTCTCCTGATGGCGTGCACAGCTAACCTGAAGACGGTGGTGGCCAATCCCATTATCTACCTGACCAACCTTTCCCATGATATCCTGCAGACCATAAATTCTTTCGATTCTCCTCCACATCCTGATGTCATCATCAATGAGGTATGACACTGTCTTGTCTTTTATGCATTTCTACTTATATATATATATATATATATATATATATATATATATACTATAACCATGGATTTCATGAATTTACATTTCCTCTTTAATAAAGTTATGAACATGAATTTAAAGAAGAGTATCAAGGTCATAAGAAGTGTTTGACCCATACAGTAAAAGACAATCATTTTTGACATGCTATTCTAGTAACTTTAAAGCTCTCGTTAGAAGTTTTACGCCAGTTATGAAACAAACTGAAATTTATCCTGAAGACTATTTATGACCTGCAAAATTAAAAACCGCCTTTTAAAAGATTGATTATTTCTTTCGTTGTTGCTGCTGCGGGATGGTTGCCGAAAGAGGCGATTAACGACAAAAATAGCATTTTTACATTCACCACAGCAAAGATTCTCAATAAGTTATTACATTTTATTTGGTTATTAAAGAAAGCAGGATGATATTTTTCTGTCAGAAAAGATTACTCAAACATACTGAACAAGATCAGCTTATAGATAAGATGTACAGTCAACAGGGGGAACCAACAGAAACCAAATAGTTCATCACCAAATTTTACATTATCTATCTTAATATGTACTCATCCCTCTCATGGTATTACTTTTTTATCCTTTACCCTTCTCAGATCTATGTGCTGCACACCCTGGCTGCCTCCTTGTCAGCCTGTATATACCAGTGTTTGTGTGATGGACACACCCACAGGTAAGTGTCTCAGCTGCTTCACCTGTTGCCTGTATTTCTTTGTTATCAACACTGTGGGCTGTCGTGTCGCAGGGAAACATGATCAGCTTCTTCCTGAACTTTTAAGACATCGCATATCTTTTTTCAAGCTCATTCTCTGACAATCATTTTGGGATCAGGGGGATTAAATCTGTGTAGATTTGAGTCCTGTGTTAGAAAAATAAATGCTTTTGGTCCGTGTTCGTAGTGGGAATCTACAGCGCCGGATTTCTCTGAGCAGGCTTCTTGAATTCTTTATATGACTTCAAGCGATGCTTAACTTGGATACAACTTTCTCAATTTTCCACCACATTCACCTCGACATGATACCACTAACAGCACTAGCCACCACTGGATTATTAATCCATCAAGAGTGATCTGACTTTGGTTTCCTCCCCTTTTTCATTAGCATTCAAAACACAAACTGGTGGTAAAAAAATAATGTTAATTCATGTCCTCTAGTTTTGTTTGTGCGTGTGCGTTTGTGTTAGAGGGTTCTTAGACTTATTGGAGCAGAATGATAAGAGATAAGGGGGAGGGACATGACTACTGGCAACCAAGCACACTTTCAAATGAAAGGGTAATGCACACATGAGTCAAACTCTACCAATGTAATAGCCAAGTGCAAAAAATGCTTTTCAAGTTGTCTTAGGCATTGTTTATGAAAATTCGTCTTAAATGCTTTAGGCTGTTTTTACTAAGCGCCTAAGTGGCGTGATTTGAGGCATGGAAAAGGGAAAATATGTTGTATGTTTGCTTACCAAAAATATGACAGCCACTTGTCTGTTTGGTTCATGTTGAGGATGATTTATGAAAGCTGTGAGGCTGCTGTTTGCCATTTGTCATTCTGATTGTAAATTCTGAAATAGGATTTTGTTATTTGACAGATGGGAGGAATTTTGTTCATTAAAGACTTGTATGTACCATATCACCGATCACTTTGACAACAGCTCAGTCAGATTTAAACTTTGTGGGTGAAGGAGTGTTTGTGTATTAGAACATTGTTGTTCTTGAACTCATTTGGCATACAGCGGTGCCGCTGTGTGAGCTCCTGTCACTGTTCAGTAAGAGTTCTAGTTTGATTTCTGACGTTTTAAAGAATCTCTCATTCATGCTTGACCTGACTGGAGCCTTTAAAGTAACAGTGCCCCGACTGCAGAGATAGAACTGCTTGTGTAAGTCATATAATGTGTCAAAAAGGTTTTTGGTAAGCTAAGACAGAGAAAACATTGATTATTCTTTCAGAGCAACTTCTCTGACCCTCGTGTTTTATACCCCACACACCTCCGGGCGCCTGATTAAATGGGCACTTAGTTTTGCATCTTCCTTAGAAACAGTGTACCTCACACAGGCACACTGACATACCTATCACATACTGTTTGTCAGTTGAGCAGACTCACCAAATTAGCAAGGCTATTTCTAATTTAACACAGGTCTTTGTTATGGTAATTATGATATTAACTCTCCTGGTGCGTCGTTGCTGAGGTTTGATTAAATATTGCTTCTGTTTTGTCCCTGTTGAGTGTGTGAGCGACAGAGCGAGCGATGAGAAACTGAATTTTTTAAAAGGTATTTCAGGATGTAGGTTGCAAGAGTGTCACTACCAGGTTGAAAATATTCTCATACATGACAGTCTTTTTGATCTCTTGTCAATTAAACCAGAGCCTAATTTTATTGACAAATTAAATAATTAAAATCTCTTACAGCTCTGGAAGTGTGTGAGAGAAAATTAGTTGTGAGAGTTGCGTAAAGATGGCAATCACTTCCTGAATGACGTTCCCTTCTTTTTGATATGGAGGCAATAGTTTTTCTTCTAATTGGATGTTATAAACTCAGGAGACTCTCTGGTGGGTTAATCATCCAGTTATAATTTGTAAAAGAGTCCTCTTCAACCATCCAAGGTTCTTTTTGCGAGCATGTGTTAAAAAAAGTTACTTGACGTGAGAACGAGACAACTGAAGCTTTATTCATCTAGTGTGTTTCTTCACAGCTCCAAAGAGAATAGACAGGCAGGTGAAATGGAGCCCATTAGTATTTCATGCATTGACGGAATAAAGTTTGACAGCAGTGTCTCCTACTTTAGAACAAAGATAGAACATTTGAACTGAAATATTTAGACATTATATATAGATGCTATCTAACCGTATTATTCATTTTTTTAGTCCAGGAGTTCATATTTAATGTAAATATTCTGCTTTGTGTGCTCGTATTGACTGATTTTGTCTGTTGAATCTCCCACAGCCATGTGAACGATTTCACAGGAACCGTGTATCAGAGTGTTCTGCTGTCTCAGAAGCAGCCGATAAGAACGCTCAGCATGGATGAGTCTGTTCAGCCCAACACCTCTCCTGCACAGTGGCCAGGTAAATCAGCCCAGCTCTTCACTTTGTACTGCCTGATTGGATGTGTTTACTAACTGTCTAGAAGTTTAAAGTGCAATATATGTATATGTCTGTTTTTTTACAAAAATAATGTAGTCCAGAGTTTTCAGCGCCCAGCTTCCTCAGCCCTAACACGCGGCTAGTTCCAGCTGTTTTGTGTTGCTGGGCTACCATTGTTCTGATTAAAAAATAGTTCAACTTTTGGAACAGTGCCATGTTTGTAACTCTGGGACTTTCAATATCACTTGTCAACAACAGTGGCAGAGGAGAAACTAATCCTTTACCTACATGGTTTATTTCATACACACAGACTCAGGTTTTTTTTTTATGGTACAATTTGCAGGTCTAGAGCTGCTGATGCCAAGACGTGATTCCTCGTCAGCGTTTTTACATTTTCTTAAAGAGGGGAACATATTTAGCATGCAGAGCAATTAAAACGGACTTACCAGTAACTACCAAGGGAAGCAGAGCGCAGCATGACAACTTTCGTAACCTAGCAACAGTAACCGCAGGTGAAAAGTGCTCTGAATTTGAGATCATGGGTGCTTGTCATAAAACTGGAAAATGCTCAATACAATTCCAAAGTCAAGAATCTTCATTTACTGTTATTAATGTCATGACAACCAATATATATCAGTGGGATCAAATCTGTGTTTATTTAGATGTTCGTATGGGTTTTGATTGTTATGGGGGGATTGTTTTGTCAACCTTATTCTTTTGAGGCACAGGACACGTTTTCCTGAAAATACCAGAAAAATCATGTTTAAAGTTCGACAAATATTGTTGTTACTCTTCTTTGCTGTCTTTTTCCCTGTTATTACTTTCTTCCCCTTTTATTTCCCCAGGTATCGCGTCTCTGTTTCGCCTGTTGAGCTCAGCAGGTGAAGAGAGCCAGCCAGGCTTAGCTATGTTGCTCTGTGAGATCCTCACCGCCGTCTTCCTCAGTCTGTTTGTGCACGGCTTGGCCACCCACTCCAGCAATGAGCTGTTCCGCATTGTGGCCCACCCGCTCAACAGCAAGCTTTGGTCGACGGTGTTTGGAGGGTGCGCCCGGATACCTGTCATCGAGAAACCCACCAGCCCAACAAGAACACCTCCACAAGGTGAGGAGGCTAATCTACTTTTCTGTCTGACAGCCTGGCTGTCTCTCTGTGTGGGGTTTTTCTTCTGGAGGTGACCCAGCAGCTAAATCAAATCAGTGCCGCTAAATTAATTGGTTCCCAGTCTGTAGGTCATGTGAAATTCATCACTATTAGTGAGGGAGCAGTTTACCTCAGAACCTGGTTGTGCTTCTTCCTTATGGTTGGCAGAGCAAACCTGATGTAATGCTGCAGTAACTCCTGTTTATTTGAAGAAAAAATGTAGACATGTCAAATTACTGCTTCATAGGTTTTATATATTTCAATATTTAATGCTGATGTAATTTTCAGTGGGGATAAAAGCATGTCAGTCTCAGCACATGAATATGTGATGGCAGCTGCAATTACGTATGCTGCAAATTAACAAACGTTTTTTTCCACACCCCAGCCTCACCAAGCGGCTCTGACAAGAAGCCCAGACGATTCAGACTGCGGTCATCCCGCAGTGGATCAAAAGAGGAGTCAGGGATAGAGCATGAGGGACCATCTAGTCCAAGGCATGTCCCTGTGGTGGAACAAGAATCTCCCTCCATCTTTAAAGAAAGATTTGTACCTCCAGATCTCAGCATTTGGGATTACTTTATTGCCAAGGTAATCAAGGTTGTGAAAAACAAATCAAAAATAATCTTTAAAAGCATGACACTCTCAGATTTGGTTACTTTCTTCCTTAAATGAGTCAAGCTTCTGTTTATAAACTTTTCATTGATTCATTGTTCTATAGGGCTCATATGTAACACTAGAAGTCTGACAATTTCAAAACTGTGATAATAATCAGATGCCAGGCAGCATCTTATAAGTCGTTGTTGTTGTTGTGTCTTTAAGCCTTCCCTGCCACCATCAGAAAGCAGGATTGAATACGACTCAGAGGAGAGCCAGGGCAGTCAAGATGAAGATGATGAATTTGAAGATGTGTTCGACCCCAACTCTCCTCAAAGAGAGCATTCAAACCACAATTCATACAGGTAATGACTTAGTGTGCTTAGTGGACTCAGTTCATGCTGCCTTCAATAAACCTTAATGTTTCTATAGCTGCGTGTTTTTTTTATTCACTTTGTGTTCAGTAGTCTCCAAACTATGCCTCACATTCAGTCTGAATGCTTTTTAATGGTCTTAAAATGTCTTAGTTCAGAAAAGACAGCTCTTGATCCATTTGGAGTATTTATGTCCATAATTTTAATCTAATTCCCAATGTTTTCTTCTTGTCCCAGCTGGTGTTTGATGCGCCTGGCTATGGTTCAGCTGGTGTTGGTCAACCTCAAATCCTTTTACCCAATGGCAGGATATGATCTATTAGGTAAACACTCAAATTTACCACACACCCTGTGATGTACTATTATCCAGGATTTAGATAAGTGCCA
This sequence comes from Labrus mixtus, assembly GCF_963584025.1. Lineage (NCBI taxonomy): Eukaryota > Metazoa > Chordata > Actinopteri > Labriformes > Labridae > Labrus > Labrus mixtus. Next base: position 23,405,891 of record NC_083616.1, read on the forward strand.
TCCCATTTCTCTCAGCCTGTCTCAGCTAATCTCATTTCCTTCTTGTTTATGTGTGCCTGCTTCCATTAAACGCAGATCTGCCTGTGGGCTCTCCCCTGTGTCACGCTGTGCTGAAGACACTGCAGCGCTGGGAGCAGGTGCTGCAGAAAAGGCTGGAGATTTTCGGGGGGCCCCCAACCAAGTACATCTCCACCCACCTCAATGACGAAGCAGTCGCGCCCGGTCCCGCCCTGCTCAGGCACAAAGCCCTATTTGAACCGTCCAACACACCATTCAGGTACCAAGATAGAATATATTGGTGTATTTGTTGATTAACTGGACTTCATTCTCAAGTTTTTCGTAGACCAAAACAGTTGACTTGTATTTTGTGATGTAGTTGATTTAAGTGAACAGATTTACCCTTTAGCTTCTAAATATCAGAAATTATTGTTAACATGATGCTTTTTAATTAAAAGATAGCACTAAGCACCATTTATATCAGTAAAAACAAAACAACATCAGTACAATGTAGACAGATTGAAACCTTTGTCCCCTAGCAGCTGTGCCCCCAGTAGATTTCCTCTCTCAGTATGCTCTGTAGGGCTTTTAAGTCATTGGAGGAACAACAGTTACTGTGCATGTTTTTGATGTTTTTCGCCTTAAGCACCACATATGTGGAGATTTCCACATCAGTACCGATGGGCCTTGTGCTTCAGTGAGCTGATGCGACTGATTTCATGAGCATTAGTGTTAATATGCAGGAGGTGTTCTATCCTTTTCAGGACCAGCCACCCTTCAGCGCTGCCAGTGAAGCGTCTGTGGCAGTATCTGGTCAAGCAGGAAGTAGTGCAGGAGACTTTCATTAGGAACATCTTCACAAAGAAACGGGACCCCAATGAGGTATGCCTTGTTTACGTTCTCCATACTGCACAGCTGGCACGCTGTATTAATTGTCAATGAATAACACATTAACTGTTTTGTTATGATAAAATCCCTCTTGGCAAACTGCATCATTACCACTTCTGTTTCCCCCTCTGGCTCATTTGTGCTTCCTTAGTGCCGCATACAAACCTCATGTACTATTACTGCCTCCAGTCGCATGTTGATGGTTTTAATGCATTCAAATAATTATTGCACTTTGTTTGATTAACAGCACAATAATTCTGTGTCTGTGTGTGTTTGACTGCATGGTTTCATCACTGGTTGTTGTTGTTGTATGATGTGTGTTTTTTGTGCGTGTGTGTCACCACCCTGTGCTGCTTCTCCGATCATTAAAGTCGGGTGAGGACCAGACTGACAGTATGAAATGTTCAGGGATGGAGGAGACAGGAAACCATCAGGTACTGCTGCCACAGATAAGCTGACTTTTGGTGTTGGGATGGGATGAGCCGGATCTAAAGCGTCTCTATATTACACTTGTTATGAATTGGCGCTATACAAATCATGATTGATTGATTAAATTATTGATATCAAATCTTAGTTTTGACCACATAGTGAACGTAGTGATTTAAGCTGAACTATAAGCACCAAAATTGCTAGCAACGATCCTTACTATTGGTCAAATATAATTTATTAGGTATTGTATGATATTTAAGATTTTTTTACCTATTGAACCTGCACTGTCTCTGTGCTGTCTTTGGACCAATTGTAGCATGTTACAAATTGAAATATGGAAAAAGCTCTAATTTGGCGCTTATACTTGAGAAAGTTTAAACAACTCCCTGTCGACAGTTTTCTGAGATTTAGGTCGGTTCAATTAAATGTTCTATCAGTTGAATAATGCTGTTGGCTTCTTTCTGCCTGAAAAAACATTTTTATGTTTCATATAGGGATGTATGAAAATGGTATTCAAACTTTCAAAATAAAAGGCTTCAGATAATTTAGGTCACGTTTGAAGAGGAAAATCTAGCACTCTTTCAATATGTATCACAGACCAGAGCCACAGTCCGTAGGTGGTGTCAGTATCACACCAACTATCTAGTTAGGATAGTTGTGAAAGTTAACACCGCTTAGAGATTATTATATGATTAATAAATCATCTTTCTCTTCTTCTGATAACTCTGAATCATTACTCTTTGAAGTTTCCAAGAACCAGCATGTAGCAGAAAATTGGCATCGTTTTATCTGAGAGTTTTTGTTGCATGTTCACAAGAATGTGTGGTGTTTGTATTTTTAACAATTCTTCTGATGTGTCACAACCAATGAACAATGTGCTCTGTGCTGATGTTGAGGAATGTTACAAAAGATCCTTCATCTCCGTGCTGTAGTGTGGGTGGTTAAAACTGCACCGATGATTAGACGTAGTGTACCGTGTACTGCCTTGTACAGTAGAACAAGAAATGTGGCATGTCTCATATAATCTGAGAAACACTACGTTTGTGATCTTGACAGAGTTACAGTGTGTGTATTTTCTAGGCCATCAACTCTATATGTTCCTGTCAATGCTTGATATGAATCTTACATTAAGCTGTCTAAATATTCATGTCAATGGGAGCCATGAATCTTGTATTGCACTGTAAACGGATGCCTCAAAGACGTTTTCTAACCGTCTGGCTCTCGCTATGCAAGCTGCCACGTTGTAGCTTCTCCATTTGCTCCGTGTTAATTAACCCAGTCTCTCAGAGGGAGAGCTATGAAGCTGAATAGCTTATGAGTAATGGGCCCAGCACTGTCGCAGTGAATCTGCGGCCCACAGGGATTATGTGCTACGCGAAAATGGCAAACCACCATATTTAGATTTCTGCAAGTCAAGTTTTCCTTTATTCCATGTGACAGAAAAAGACATGGTGTTTTCCCCTTGAATAAATGCATTAGAGACTTTAATTCAATCTTGTCCTCAAAGGATGCCTGTCTCGTTTTGAGTAAATGTGGCATCAGAATGTAATAGTCTTATACAATATGCAGAGCTACAGTATAGCCTACTCTGCTACTGTACGGTATACATGGTGTACCTGGACCTCTATAGTACAATGCGTGTTCTTATCAAGTGTGCTTACTCAGTTACAGTAGCTGATTCCCCTCACAAGTCCTCTCTTAACCTGTAAATGCAGTAGAAATACACACAGGGTACACATATTGTCTAATTTATTAACAAACAGCGTTGTTGTTTTCTGTAGCATGAGGGAAATGTTGTCTAAAGTCATGGCTGATGGTGTGCAAGAAATGTTTTCAAATATTTCAACTGTAGTGATTGAGTCTCCTCTCCTCTGTGCAGACTGAGTCAGATCTGGGCAGCCCCGGAGGAAAGGCACGCATCATCCACAAGGAGTCTGACATCATCACAGCCTTCGCCATCAACAAGGTAAGACTCCTCAACCAGATGTCACTGAGCAACACACACGCTACAAGAAAAGCACAAGGACAGACCACGTCAAACATTTGAAGCCTGTTATCGCTGTATAAAAGTTATCTGTTACTGGGATTATATAAAATACACAAGGATGTATTTCTTCTCCCCAATCCTTCATGTACCTATTTGTAAAAACTGAGCATCACAACCTCCAAGAATGTTTATAATAGTGAACACAAACACACAGAGATATTGAAGCAGAGTGAGTGCATCAGGAAACACCTGGTGACACTATTTGTTTGCTGGACTCTTGTATGTTGTATTTGTTTTCTTAATGGCGTGTGCTGGGGTTATAGTATGTACAATACTCTGATGTGCATAGTGCATACACTAAAGACCAGCATGAGACAAATCTTATAAGGTGAACAATAAAAGCAACCAATCTACTGCTAAACAACAACAACAACAACAACAACAACAACAACAACACATATGGATTGAGCAAAAGATGTTTTGCAAAGTGAAAGTTTACTGTTGCCAATTGAAGCTGCTCTGCTGCAGCCCTGTAGTTTCTATGTGTATTTGCAGAAAGGCTGAGGAGCAGGTCTGTTTAAACATTTAACAGTCAACTGTTACAAAACTATCTTAACCTCATATTTTGATTAAATGTCTGTAATATTTCCCACAGTGACAGAAAGACCCCAATGTATGCTATGCACAGAAGCATTTTTCTTGATACTGGTACACAGGTGTTCAACCAGCAAAACAAACTAGGAGTTTGTATTCTGAATTTTAAGTTTAAAACTTTGTTGAATTCAAACAGAATTTTAAATAAGTGAAGTTCTAAGTCATAGCCCGGCTCACTTTGACCAGTGCACCTCTAAACATTAACACATTTGAAAATAAATGTGATGTTGTTGTTTTGGCCAGTAGCTCAGCTCTTACTGTATATAGGAGTTGTTTCAGTGTGTAAAACCCTTTATGTTTAGTTACAAATTTATTTTGTGTTGGTTTCTTCCCAACAAAAATCCATCCAAGGTTATAAGTAAGAGCAAGCTGCTGTAGCAATTTGGCACCACAGGTAGAATATCTTTTGGGAAACAAGTTTTTTGGACTTACTTTTCATATATTTTACAAATCCTTGAACTTCTGCCTTTTTTCCCCTCAAACCTTTTACTCTCCGTCACCCGACTTACTGTCTGCGTCTGTCTCCCAGGCAAATCGTAATTGTTTAGTCATGGCCTCCACCCATGACATTCAGGAGTTGGATGTGTCATCCATCTTGGCCACACAGATCCTGACATGGATCGATGATGATGATGCTGAAGCCAAAGGGTAAGAGATCAATGTAGGTGTGTGTGTGTGTGTGTGTTTGCGTGTGAATACATTACTTGTCAAGGCCAACGGCTGTGAGAGTTCAAGCAGAGTAACATGAAGTCAAATCTTCACCCCCATACCAGTCGAGCTGAACTGTGTGTGGGTGTGGAACACATTAATTGGTTCAGAATTGATTGTGTAGGTGGCGTGTGTATGCATCTGCCTTCTGTGTTTATGTTTGAAAGTGCAGTATCATCTATATGTATTGCTGCTTTCTGAGATATTATTATAAGATGTCAGAACAGGTTTTCTTTCTGTCAGGATGCATTTTTATGAATGTCCTTCATATCCCCCTCTGTTATTAAATAATCTATAAATGTAAACAACAAAAAAAACATGTTCTACCTGTAAACAAGATAATCATTGCACACTTTGAGTGTTTTTGAAGGATTATCAACCTTACCTTTACCTCCTGAAAGTGTAATCAAACATTTCCTGATAAATACATCACTGACCTGATATGACATTGATTTCCCATTTTATCCACATTATGTCGATGACATGTACATTCTATTCCTAATGATAATCTCGTCTCTGCAGTGTTGGTGGGGATGACTTCCTGGTGATCCATGCACGTGATGATTGCTCCGCCCTGCAGGGCACCACACCGTACACTCACAGCAGCCTGGGCACACCCATCAACATGCCGTGGCTGGGAGGTCTGCAGACGGGCCGGGGTGCATCTGTGGTGAGATCTAAACCTGAGTTTGTATGTGATATTACCTAAACTCTTTATTTGCTCTGGCTCGCCTCTGCTGCTTCGAGTTATTTTTTTCGATCTCTGTCTCACTCTAAAGGGCCTTTCTAGTTGTTTTGAATAGTCAATATGTGTTTTTGGACCAAACAGCTCTGGGGACTTTTTGAAGAGGAGCTATCCACTAGAGAGTTCCCTTAGAACTAAACAACATGGGGACTTTTTCTACTCGCACCGCCATGGTACCTACTCTGAAGCAGGAGCTAAAAAGGTTCCTTTGGACGGGGTTCTAGGAACTAAATTAGTGCACAGTTCCTGCGCTGCGGAACCAATAAAAGAAGGAGGGTTCCAACAGTTCTTAGAACTATGAAATAGTTCCTGTGGTCTGAAAACTTCAATTAACTGTATATTGCTTTAGCTGCTTTCCAAAGAGGTAAATAATTAAAAATACAGTATATGGCATAATGTCAGGCATAGTGACTAACAACAACATTAACTGTCCTACTTAACTGTATTAAATAATTGGCTTTTTATTTTAATTCTGATCTTCAAAAATGAAAAGTTGATTTGAAAACTACAACAGCATTCTACTAATGACCATATTAAATTTGATTGTTAGTTGCAGCCGTCAGTTTTTGGTATCCTCACTTTTCGAAGCCACTGCTTCATTTGATCTTAGTAAAGAAAGAAAAGTCTTATGACAGACATGGCTCAAAACAATCTAGTGTTAATCTCTCAAAGAAGCCTTTTGGACAAGAGGTAAATGTCTTGAAGAAAACCAAGTGCAGTGCATTTTGAATTCAACTTCGAATTACCATGACGACCTGCATGACCCTGAAATGTCACAGACATATCCCAAAGTGTGCACTTGTCAACATTGTTTTAGTCATCTTTGTAAGGCTCTTTTTTTATGACAAACTTAAATTGTGAGTCACGAGGTTGTAAGGCGAAAAGAAAAATGTGAAGTTTATTGTTGCATCACAAATAAGTTGCTTTTCAGAATCCAAGTCTTGTTTGTTGGTTCATCTCTGTATGTTTGAGTTTTTAAACTCTTGTTGCTTCGGTAAGCTGCATCGTCATCACATTTGGAAAATAAAGTGTCTGAAACTGAAGCTGGATGACTGTTCACAGGATTACTGTCAGGATCTTAATAAGTCGTGTTCTTGACGTTTGGGGTAGTCTAAAAAACATGAACAATATGTTTCAGTTAATATGAAATAAATGCAGTTTTTAGTTTAACCGTACCTTGACAAACCAACAGAAAGAGTCCCTGAATTTTCTGTAGAGATCTGATGATTGCTTTTGGTTCTGTATACTCATTATTCCATTTCTGGAATGGACTGGTGCTGTTTGTTGCTCTGAATCTTGCCTGCTTTGCACGTAAAGCAAAACCCTCAGAGCTGTTTAAAGAACTTGAATTAATAATTCATCTTTCTACGGGCTCAGTTTGCCAAAAGCATCATGGCTGCTAACATTAGTTTCCCTCATTGACTTACAAAGGAACAAAGATGTTGCTGACTGCTACGGCTTGTGAGACACCAGACCAAAACCCCTTTTATTTTTTATAAAAGGGGTTTATTTTTTATGTTTTTTTAATAAAAAGTAAAAGTCTGTTAACGTTGTTTTACTGAGAACAGGAGCTCAGCGTTTGCAGCCTTGAGGGAGGTTGATTTGATTCTGGCGTTAGCAGTGTGTCTTTGAATTGAGCGCATGTGAGTCATGTTTGTTGATATTATCCAGCTTACTCATTGCTCTTGATATGCAGACTGGACAGTTAGATCCACTCTGAATACTAATTATTTGAACAACCATACAGGCAGTGTGTTCAAGGTTGGAGCAGAACAAACGTAGAGACAGTGATAAATAAAATCCTTTGCTGACATTGTTGTTGACGTCTCTCTTTAACACCAAACATTACAAAGGGTAGAAATAGTCTGAGCCACAATATGTCATAAAAAAACGATGGCATGTTATTTTAATTAAGTTTATGAAACTTAAACACTGATTGGCCATGTACTCTGGTTTAATGATTATGATGACCTTTATTTATTTATTTGTTTTTTACTACAGGTGGTTCTTCTTTAGTTCTGCACATAACTGTCATTTTATGGCACTTACATAAAAGTGAACAGTAATCGTTCTACATGAGATCATGTAATATTTTAAGGTGCTTAAGCTTGAATGAAACACTTCAAACACCCTTAAAGTGTTGCCATAGCTCACATGTCATGGTCCTTACCCGTACAGGACTTTGCTCACATGTCACATCCAGGGATTATTTGTGATCATGTGACGTAAATATGGAATTACAGCCATGTGATTACTGCTGGTCGTACAGCCTTGTTTCTGTTAAAGGATGGTCTCTGTCATTTGATGTTTATGGCCTCCTTGATCTTTTTTCTGACCCATCCGAGTCTGTTCCGGTGTGTGCTGTGTTCAGAAGATGAACATTCATTTTCTTGTCTGGTGTCACAGGATTTCATGCATTACTCCGGTTTTGCTTCAGTTCAAGACTGAATCGTCAAGCTGACTTTGAAGTTGTAAATTAACGTCTTTTACAATCAAACGAGTCTCAACTATTTGTTTGTTTTTTCTCACTTGAAACTGACTGGGTTGTTGTTTTTTTAAGGGTTTTTTGTGCTTTTTCTGCATTTAGTAGAGGGATAGGACAGTGGATAGAGTCAGGGAGAAAGAGAGAGTGGGTGATGACATACAGGAAAGGAGCCACAGGTCAGATTCGAACCCTGCTTGGAAGACTTTAGCCTCTGCACACTAACCACGAGGCTACCTGCACCCCCATATAAAGGGTTTTAAAAGTTAGCCCCTCAAAGCAAGAACCACAAAATCCAACTAGTGAAATTTTCGAGTTTAATTAGTTTCTGAATCAAATCAAACCTGAGCCCGAGCTCGAGGCTTGTTAAGCTAAAGCTAACGCCTAGGATGTGACACAAGCCGTGTCCCCCGGCCTTGATACCTTTGGCTGGGATTTGAGTTGGCCTGTGAAGAAAAAGGCGTCAGCCACATTAAAATGATGCAGAATCATTGTCTGATTACTCAGGCAAATGATGAAGAAGTTACTTTTTGGATGGACTAAATGAGGCTTTAAAGACATGGGATCAGTTTGGATAAACAGTCGTTACCCTCACAGATGGAGTATGTGGAGTGAATGTATTTTTTTATATGTGCTGTGTACTGTTACATAACACTGTGCCTGTCCAGTGTTGTCAACAAAGACTCTTGACTTTGATAAGTTCTCCATTGTTTCTACTAACGTTTGCTCACTTGAAGTCATCTCCTCCTCCTCCTCTCCCCTTTGCTTCTCCCAGATGATCAAGAGAAATATCAACAATGTGAGAAGAATGACCTCCCATCCCACACTGCCCTACTGTAAGTACCACTCTGATGTCCGTCAGTAGATTAGAGGGGTATCTGCCTCGTAAAGGTGCCAGCAGGCTTCATATTTCTCCTTTTTAAAAAGAGCCTTCAGGGGATGATTACATCACCCCAAAAGTTTCTCTTGTTGTAGATATTTTTTTATAGTTCTTTTTCTTCTGGTCCCTTTGGTGCTGTTGGTTTAGACACGGCTGAGCGAGCGCTACATATCACAACTTGTCTTTTTTCCAGTCAAACAACAGAGTGGGGTTAGGTTGTGAGGTGTCGTGAGAACCACTTTTGGAGCTTGTGTAACATAAACATCATCATTTATAAATAAACTGATGTCTTTTTTTGGGGGGGGGGGGGAATAAAGAAATGCCAAAACCTCATGTTGAGACCGGCGTGCTCCTGGAGCTGCCAGTAAGCCGCTCTGACGTCACATTTTCTTTATTTCTAATTCCAGATCTGACCGGAGCTCAGGATGGGAGTGTGAGGATGTTCGAGTGGGGTCACTCCCAGCAGATCATCTGCTTCAGAAGTCCAGGAAACTCCAGAGTCACCAGGATACGGTTCAACCACCAGGGAAACAAGGTTAGAGAACTCAAAATCACACCGTACAGACTCAGGACTTTGAACTATTAAGAACTATTTTTACCTTTGCAAACATGACTGCGCTGTGATTTGAGCCTGTCAGATCCAGCAACATTTTCACACCTCCTCTTTTAACTCTGCCATTCAGGCACGAACCACAGAAGGGGGGGGGGGGTTGGCTTCAGCACACATTGTTCCTCAGCTGAGTGATTCGAGCGCTCTGAACTCAAGGCGTTTGCCTCAAGCTAATCATTTCCTCAGATGTTCTCTCTCCTGTGCCAGTACTCGCATATCTGCCTGTTCTGACCAAAATATGGAACTATGTCTGCTTCTAAAATACATGCACAGTGCTTAGATTCCGTTATGCAAGATGTGCTTTGACTTATGGGAGATCATTTGAGCACAATCCAAATCACCTAAAGGGGATTGAAGGTTCTCGATGTGAGCAACTGAAATTTTGTCTTTCTCTTCTTTAAATGAAGGATAATTCTAACTTCATTTCAGTGAAGTCTGATGTCTTCTCTGAATGTTTTTGTGCAGTTTGGTATCGTAGACGCTGATGGAGGTTTGAGTCTTTGGCAGACCAACACAAGCGGGAATGCACCCAAACCGTACCTGGTGAGGAAAAACTTCACAAAGCTGATTAATGTGCTGCTAGTTTTCCTTTTTGTTTTAAGTTTTTTTTTGTTTTGTGTGTCTAGACCTACCTTGTGTCCTCTCGCCTCCATCCTGTCATTCTCATTTCTGTTTACTCCTCTCCAGCTCCTCTATTACTGTCACTTTTGCTAACCGTCTTCTTTGTTTTCTCTCTGCCAGACGCTGCAGTGCCACAACAAGACAGCTCACGACTTTGTCTTCGTGGGCTCCTCCTCCCTCATTGCCACTGCGGGTCTTTCAACAGACAACAGGTAGAGGAGAATATTGTCTGTTTTAAAATATTTGCATCTGTTCAAAAAACTTTTAATAAAATGCTTTGTATTTTCCACTCAGCTCCCCCTTACAGCTCATAACATGGAAAATGATATTCCCTTTGATTCAAATGTTATAATGGATATTCATTTGGTTATTCTTTAACCTTACAGAAACGTGTGTCTGTGGGACACTCTGGTGACTCCTGGAAACAGTCTTGTACATGGTAAGAAGCAACAGAGAAAAAGCCCCTTTTTCTTTTAAACATGTTTTTATTTATTTGTTTATTTTTGAGAAATAAGCAATCATTTTGATAACAGGCACATTTTCAAATTTTGGTCATTTATGTTTCCACCATCTCAAATGTGAATATTTTCTTATTTTTCATCGTCGTATTTAAGAGTAAACAGGATATATTTGGGATTTGGACTGTTGCTTATAAATAAAACTGTACAGAAGCTGTTCACTTTCTGACATTTTATTTACCAAATAGTAAATCATTGTTAGTGAAAATGAGACGAAGAAGTCATTGCACATTTAAACCCTACACACTGTATATGTTTTGAAGTAGTTTGCACATATTTCTCCTTTTTTTTTCTCCTTGATCTCACATCCCTCCGCTGTTTCTCTCTTTCTTATCAGCTTTCTGCTGCCATGAGTCCGGCGCCACCGTTCTCTCGATGGCTCCCAGGCAGCAGCTCCTCATCACAGGAGGGAGGAAAGGCTGGATCAGCGTCCTGGAGCTTCCCCACAGGCTGCAGCGGCAGACCTTCCAGGCCCACGACTCGCCGGTCAAAGCCCTGGCTGTTGATCCCACAGAGGACTGCTTTATCAGTGGATCATCTGAAGGCAACATTAAGGTATGTTTGCTTTGGTTTGTCATTGAGCATCCCCATGTTGATTAAATTAGATAAAATACATCTAAAGGGAAAACTATGGATCTGTAATGGCATTTGTTGATGTTTCAAGTTCAGTGGCACACAGAAACCAAACAGTTTGCATGGTAAGAATAACTTAGATGTCCTACTTTTTTTAGAAAATCATTAATTCTATAAAAGATTCACTGGTAACAGTTATTCTAAAAACCTTGACTTGGGTTATAAAACAGTTTTGATGGTTTCTCTGCACAAAGTTAACTTGTACCTGACAGAACCTGCGGGGAGTTTAGCACCCAGGAGAGACAGTCTCTGCCTGTCCTCCACATCAACAATCAGATGACTGTTGCATTTATCCATGGAGACAGTGAGCGCCATCACAGTCAATCGAAACCAATGTCACACTTATGATTAACCACCTGCCCGGGACAACAGCGTGAGTGATGGAGAGCAAAGTGTAAGGTGAAAGTGGGGTGACACAGGGGAAGGCAAAGAAAAGCGTCTTCAAATGAACAGGCAGGAGATGTGACCGTCTTCTGCTAATATATTTCCAGAGACAGCTGCTCTTTTATCTTTTTGACTTGAATATGTTGGCGCAGATCACACAGCTGTCACTCCAAGGATGAAGCCACTGCGACACAAAGTCGCACACACAAAAAAAAAAAAAGATGGTGCAGTGCACAGCTGCTTGAAATTCAAATGACTTTCGTTCTGGATGATTGCTCACGAAACCCCCCAAAGCTGTGCATGACGGTGCTCATCAGAAGTCATTAATTGTATATTGGCTGATTGAAAATTTAACATGGGTGTGCTGCAAATTTATAAGATTTTCAAGTGTTTGATGGGAGCCCATGGGACTGCAAGATTAACCAATATGTACAGACTTCAGTCAATGAATTAGCTTATCAAAAAATACAGCTCCCAGGCTGGGAATACAAATCAAACAACGCAAGTTTCTCAGAGCTAAATATGGCGCTCGATGGTGCTAACTGAAGGTCCTTCATCTTTGAACACTGTTCACAAATATATATGTAGCTTTCCCTTAAGTAGTACATTTGTTGGGGGCTATTTTCAACTGTAGATGTGTACCTGTGAGAGTGTGTAGCACGAGGGTTGTGTGTGTGGGATCAGTAAGAAACAAGTGGTACTTTTCATCATTTTCACCTGGTTGTGATGCCACTAAGAACAATAATGTAACATAAGAACTGAGAGCATGTTGTCCTGTTTCCACTGTAGCCACTTAAAATGCATCACAAAGAAATTCCACTTTTAGATGCTTTTACATAACTTATTTTAAGATTTTACTTCTGAGATATAGTAAGCTCCTGCACCTCTGAATTCTTGGTGTTTTTAACAAGTAGGACCACACAAGCATTACCAAACCGATCCTCGAATCCAAAATAAATCAGAGACGTTTTGGGTTGGCGTTCTCATTGGGCACAGACCAAAAGGCCTTTCAGTTCTGCAAACAATCGGAACAATTAAAGGCTCAGTAGTGAGCTTCAAGTCTGACTCACATGGCTTCTACTTCAACAAATAAAGACTCATTTTTCTGTGGCAAAGATTTCCTATACGTACCTGAAATAAACAACCATCCAGTTTGTTAAATAATGACGCGACATCACTTTCAGAACGTCCACAGTATCTGCTGCGATCCTGATTCATATTATATATATTCATATTAGATGACCGCTTGTGATTGGACAGATATGAATCATATGCTTGCAGATTATTCTGGTTTAAAGTTTGTAACTGGAAAAGAAAGAGAATTGTTGTTGTTCAGAGTGCTTGGCAGTAGGTCTTGAATATACACAATACACAAGAATAGAGAAAATTCAAGATACCATTCAAGCTCTCTCTCTCTCTCTCTCTCTCTCTCCCTCCCTCCCCAGAGGGCCAGAGAACATTATGTATCACTCTTTGACAGTGAGCGTTCTCTGTAACTGTCTTTTTTTTCTTTCTCTCTCACTGTCACCAATGACATCTCTTTATTTCTATACCTTCTGCTCTTTTTGTCAGATTACCTTTCCTTCCCAGCAGCTCTCCTTCACACCTGCAGGCATCGAACTTCATCTGAGCTAACATGCATTTCTCATTGCTTATCCTACTGTTGCTCATTTAGCTTCTCATAAAAACAAAAAAATAATTCATACTTAACCTGTGCAAAAATGTAACCTTTACAAAACTTTGAATTAAACTCAAACATTAGAATAAAACGAAGGCTGTTGGCATTAACTAGTTAATCTTGATTGCTGAAGGTCTGAATTTAAAGCATTGTGCGATTAATCGCTCTTTTGTCCCTTCAGGCACACTGTGGAGAAGCCTCCTCAGTGTCTCCCTGTAGTCACAGTGATGGAAAGAATGACACTGCTGCGTCTTTGAACGTCTCATTTCACTTTAAAAATAATAATCTGGCAGCTCAGCTGAAGATTGAAAAGTGATATCCACCTTATGACTTCAAACATTTCACTGTCCTGTCTTAACCTCTTATTAATCACCTTTCAACGTTTGAATTGTTTGACAGCCCTAATAAAACCTAAGAATTTAAAATGGTCCTATGGTACGAAGTTGCACAGCAGCATTTTTGTGGTTGCTGTGTAAATAAAATGTTAAATGTCCAAGAGAAGGAAGAACCTTTGTTAACTCTAAAATCATTTAATAAACGTTATCCTCCCCCCCCCCCCCCCCTCTGCACCCCTCAGGTTTGGAGCATGGCCACACAGTCTCCGCTCTACAACTTTCCTAACGAACACGCTCGCCAGTCGCTCTTCAGGAACCTCGGCACGGGCGTCATGCAGATCGAGGTGGGACCAGCCAATCACATCTTCTCCTGCGGGGCCGACGGGACCATGAAGATGCGGATCCTCCCTAACCGCTACAGTGTTGTCAACCACAACAACAACAACCACAGCAACCTCAAGAACGATGTCAAGTACATCATATAGAAAGACAGACATAAGGTGTTGAAACAGTTTCATAATGTGAAGGGCAGTTTATGAAGGGGCAAAGTTTCTTAGCGCAGGAAATACCTGACTGGAGATGTGGTCATCATGGGTTGACTTTTTTTTTTTGGGGGGGGGGGGGGGGGGGGGGGGGTGATGCCGTGACAGAACAACAATGTGAAGTGTTATCAAACTGTTAATGAAGGAGTTAAAGATCTAAGAGCGTGTGATAAGATCCAAGGGTCCAAAAGTGATCACATCTGCCGTGCTTTGAGGGGGACACAAACTTTAAAGCAGACCAAACACAGGAGAGCCTCTTCAAGTGTTTTAAACTATGGTGAAAGGCGCAGTGGGAACAGGGTAACGACTGATGGCACAGTCCATCAGAATAAACTGAAAGAGACACAAAAACCCAACTGGGGATTCTCTCAAACAAACTCAGTGTTTTTGTTTTTGCACAGAAAGCGAAGCTGCAGAACAGTGAGGAGTCTGTGGCTTTTCTCTTCTAAAGAAACACCACTTAGTTCATATTCCTTGAAGCCGTCGTGTTGGTGAAAGCTCTTGTGGAGTCACGGCTGGAATTTTCAGGTGATGAAACAAAGGAGGCTGTGCATGCAGCGACTCGTAAAGGGACAATAAGAAATACCTGCAGAGTTTTGAACGCACCACAGGACAATGCAACATACTTGAGCCCGCTCATCACAAAGCAGTAAGGCCAGTTAGCATCGTACAAAGCACAGCGTACCCCGTCACAAGGACTTGCAGCACATACTGGTGGTCTTCATCTGTGGTTGGAAGAAGCAGAGGACCACACTTTAGAAATCACAGGAGGTTAGATTCATATCAGCGTTATGTTTCAGGTCCAGTTTCATAGTTAGTCTGAGGCCCTTAGCCAGCCTGACTTAAAATGAACACAGCACACTTAGATCTCACACAGGTAAAAGGATAAATACAACATATTCTTTAAACTTTAAGGCAATAGTTCAGTTATTTTTGCTTTCAGGTGGAGACGCTGTGTGAGAAAAGGTGCCCTCATGTTTGTCTCTTGAAAGTGAAGTAGGAGGCAGCAGCTGGCTAGCTCAGCTCCAAGACTAAACAAACAGAGCCAGCTGTTTTGAGTCCAAGCTAAGCTAACCGGCTGCTGGCTGAGGCTTCACAGTTATCAGGCTGGTAGAGGAGGGATGTCACTCGCCGCGTCGAACTCTCCAATAGAAAGCAAAAAAAAGGGGAAAACTTCCCACTAAATTTATTTAGAAATGTTCCTTTAATCGAGCTTGTTGGAATTGTTGACGTGAATAGACGTTTGTGCCCAACATTTTCTCCGATTTCTACCTGAACGCACCATATCTCTCACTCTATTTGCACATAAACATTAAGCTAAATGATATGTAGAGTAATGCATATAACTATAGGAGGCTGGATGGAGGTAAAACAGTCAACACATTTTGTAATAAGATAAGTGAATAGATTTAACCAGTGGTGGTATTATTGATGTTAAGTGTCCTTAATCTTTAAAATAAACTAACTTCTGCCAGTACTGAAGTACTGTTAGTCCTGATTCTATTGATTATTGATACTAAGTTGCACAAATTAAGCTCTAGTTGATATGGGACACCATAAATAATACCTTTCTCTGTCCGTGTAGTGTTTTTCTGAGCTGTATAGTAATAAGAAGCTTCAGGACATGTAGCGGGAAACTTTGCTCTTGACAATGGAATAGGGGGATTTGGGGTTGGGGCGGTTGTACAAATTTTAATGGATACTCTTATTTTGTTGCGGAAACGTTTTATTCCAGTAACAACGCACTTCCATTTCATGAACTCTGAACTGTAGAGTCACCTTCCATATGCACCATGGTTTAAAACCAAGCCTTTGAGATAATATCGTTTGCCTTGCTGTTCTCTTAATTTGACATTGCAGGCTTGCTCTTTTTTGCAATAATCATAGTAATTAAACAATTTTTTCTTTTTTTTTCTTTACATATCATCCAAATGTAGCACAATGCCTTCAGTTGATGCTTGAACACTGTATTCTTGGTTGGTGTGCAGAATGATTCGTCTTCCACAATAATAAGGAGGGCGTTCATTCAAAGTATAAAAGTTGAGTCTGAAGGAGGTTAATCTGTTCAGCTAGAAAACCCATAGAGCCACGGCGTGCGGCTGTAGGAAAAGAAAGGAACCTCAGCTTTGATTTGAGGAGAGAAACTGAGGAAAAGCTTTCAGATGAAGCAGCTTTATCACAATGATGTGTGTGTGTATATTTATATAAATCATAGACTAACTTCTCACAGTGACTGAATAATCAGAACGAGTAGTTGCAGATGAACAGTTGGTAACCACGAAAGCCACTTTATGAAGAATATTCTGTGTACAAATCAAGGTGTATGTTTGAAAGAAGTTCATATATTGGATTATAGACTGATGACGAGGCGGGATTCATCTCATCTCATCTGCTTTTTTTTTCCCCTCTTAAAGTTTTGTTTTTTCTCATGTTTTTCCTGAGGTTTGCTTGAAAAGCCACTTTCTTTGTTTCCACCACAAATCAAAGTGGAACATTCTGTGTACATCTGCAGGAATTTTAGAATAAAATCATTTTTTCAAATTCAAACGTATTTACTTCTACAGAAACCGGGGGGACAAACACACATTTTCTCGAAGCAACCGCTTCAAAAAACAAAACAAACAAAAAAGACATGCCGTGGAACAATTGTTTTTAACAGCATTAGTGTGTCAGAGTGCAGTTAACACGAGCAGATGCTTAATCCAAATGAACAAAATCATTCACATTCAGCTATTCCTTTCTTCCCTCTGGAATCTTGCAAATGTGAATTTGATCAGATAAGTCTAATTTTATAATGAAGATATCGTGTAAATCCATGTATTATATACAGAACATGTAATGATGTAATAAAAGATGATGTAACGAGTGCATGTTCCTTTTGATTTAAGAAAGTGTTACCTGTAGATTTTAGTCGAGCATTTTAGTAATGAACGAATATTTCTTGTTTTTAAACCTGAAACACACGAGGTACGTTTTGTTACATTCAGTGATTCTCTTATATAATACTCATCAATTGATCTCTTTGAGTGGTTGTTAAACATGAAAGTTTCACAGAAAAGACCAAAACATGTTTCCTTCCACCTGACATAGCTCTGATTTATCTAGGGATGCTCTGATTCCGGTACATATGTACAGATACTGATATTTAAAAATAAATAATTAATGGTGTTGGTGGTATTACGTGTAAGGCTACACAAAGCTGGAGTAAAGCCAGCATTGCATTGAGCCGGCTTCACAAGCAGCAACAACTGTCAGGTTTTTCCAAGAGGAAGATTTGTACCTTTTTATCACAGAACACTCTGTTCCATCTCGTCTGAACCTTGGGATGAACATTTGTGAGCACTTGCCGTTCAGTGTGAATGTCCTCAAAGCGAGACCGAGGAGTCGAGAATGTTTACTTGGGTGATATCAGTCCAATATCCGACTGATGTCATTATCAGACCCGATACTGATATTGGGTCAGCTCAGTTTTTTTTTCTTTACATCGGACTCTTTAGTTTCTAAATGCTCGGACATGTTCACAAGTTTCTCTCCAGCTTTATCTGCTGTTTGCTTTGAAGCTTCACAGAGCTATGATACGTTTTAGGAAGTAAGAAACAGAGAAATGGACTTTTAGTCAGAAATATTTATTTTCAAAGCAGAGAAACCGTTAGATTTTATTACAATGACATTCAAAAATCAGTGAGAATGATTATTTTTAGAGCTTGCAAACTCAACATTGATATAGATTTAAAAAGAAAAACAAGATGCATTGAACAGTTTCTGGCTAAACGGGCTGAAGAATTAGTCGTAATAATTCAAATATACTGATTTACGACTTCAGTTCAGCTGATTTAGAGTCGATATTTTCTCTTCATCTACATTATTCACACAGACTGAGGCTGGATCTCGAGACACTTGTTGCTAATAATTTAGCAGAAATTTATTTCACCATTTCGATTTCACCAAGTATCAAGAAATGATATTTTGTGTAAGTACGCTGAATTTAATCTACAAAAGCCAAAGGTTACTTTAAAATGTAAAACTTTACCGTCAAGTGTTTTAAGTGCACATTTAGCAAAGACAGACCTTAAGGACAAAGTGAACTTTAACCAGCTTAAATTACACAAATGCTTCCTCTCAAGTCTGTTTTTTTTTTTATTTCAAGCTTGATTCCTCCTCCTCGTAAAAGCACATCTGGATCTGTTACACCGCTTATTTATTTAGGAGTCTTTGTACATTGTTTGACTATGAACATTGTTCATTTATGTGACAGAATTCATCCTGAAGTAGTTCTATTGTTACTGGGTCACTTCTCGTTCTCAATGTATCTCCCTTGAGAGGAAAACCATATTAGTAGACGCGCACAGAGCGGGATGAGAGAAGGGGACAGATGGAGAGAGAGAGGACGAGCTGGTGGAGTCCTGGAGTCGTCTGATTGGTTGTTTGAGGAGCTCACAGCTTGGCGTAGTCCTTCAGGATGACCTCCAGCTTTTGACTCAGCATGATGTTGCCTCTAACCTTCAGCTTGCCGGAGAAGAACGCCTAACAAAACAACAAAGACACACTTGAGTGATTCTTTTTTTATTTTCCGAGAAAGCACAAAGTCTCCTCTGATTTCTGATCTGGTTGGATGTTAAGTTGTTTTGGAGCACGCTGGGAGTAAGACGAGGGCAAGATGCCTGCAGCAAGATATTTCGCACAAACGAAAAAGCCACAAGCCAGGTCTTGCGCTAAAAGGGAATATGTGACAACTGATGCTTTGCCAGCAGGAAAGAAAAAAAAAAGGAGCTTTCAGAGCTGAGAAGTGCAGCAGTTATGAAGTGAACTCGTGTGACTGTGCAGGGCTTCCTTCTGCTGGAATCAATCACAGGACGGTGATTTGATAACCCTGGATGACAGAAGCGCTTTCTTGCTTTCTTTTTTTATCTCTCCGGACTAATCTTCCTCCAGCTGCTCCTTTTATCGTCGGAATAGACCCGGCCTTAGGGAACTTAAGCACATAGTAAAGAGCGCACGCACACAGGCCCTCAGATCAATATCCAGCACTCCAGGAAGCGTATAAATTCTGTACGGTGATGGCCGATCCCCGTGACAGATGAGATGCTGCAGACATAACAAGTAGTGTCGATTGATTACCCGCGTGCTGAGTGCTTTCTGAACTTTGCTTGATGGATCATCGCACTACAGTTTTTTGGGGGGTTTTTATCTGACACGGAGAGATCAAGGGAGAAGTTATAGCAGATTAAAGGGCTCTCTAAAGACACTTTAACTTTAATTAGAGAGTACAAGAAGTGCTTTCAGCATCGGGAGAGAGAGAGGCGAGATTTAAAATATAAGACTAAAAATTCACAGACGTCAGCATAAAACGCTAAAAAAAAAAAAAAACAGTGTTTTCGAGGATAAATAAATTATCACTAATTATGAAACATCTGTCTGCTGGTTTGTTACCTTCTGCGGGTTGAGTTTCCCCTGCACTACCTCCATGAAGTCTTCGTCCGCCACTGTGAAGGTCACATCCGCCTTCCCGCTGTAAGGGCCTTTATGCAAAGAGCCGGCGCCATTCTTCAGATCGATAGCTAGAGGAGGAGAGTGAGGAGAGGAAGTCAAGGCAGGGAAGGAGATGGAATAAATCAAACACTTGAGGAATGTTTCACTCAAGTGGTTCTCTTGGTTTTACTGGTGTGTTTATCCGTTTTACAAAGGTGTTTTTGTTGTACATGCTGAAGTACTGGTTTTTAATCAAGCAATAACATCCTGCCCTCTTTTACCAGTCAAAAATACGTATCGCTCACTGTGAATCTCTGCTGAGGCATTATGTAAAAAAAGCTGTTTCTGGTGGCACAGTGGTTAGAGCGCACGCCCCATGTATGGAGGCTACAGTCTTCCAAGCGGGTTCGAATCCGGCCTGTGGCTCCTCCCTGATTTCCGACTCTATCCACTGTCCTATCTCTCCAATAAAAAAGCCCAAAAATAAATCTTAAAAAAAAAAAAAAGCTGTTTCTGGCATTTAATCACTTCATCAGACACCTACCTCGCAGCATCATAAATAACTATAAAGAATAATCAGCCTTTTCAATGATGGTGTTGTTTGCTTTTGCAGATCACATGGAAGCATTAGTATTAATATCAGCCCGTCTAATAACCAGATAAAAAAACTCCTCAGCGGGGCTTTAAGCTGGAGGTTTTCAGAGCCGTAGGAGTCTATACTGTATACGGTGTTAAAGTTGTTCAAGAGCACATAAAGTGTAAAAACAGCCTTTTTTTGCCTCTTCCATTAGTAAGTGGACTGAACTGGTTTGTAGAAACATCTTGAAGAGTATCGCCTTGGACTGAAGATTTTCGCTGCTGTAGAAAGTTCATCGACAGGTTTTTAAACTTAAGGGGCCGAATGCAGCAAACTTTGTAAAAGTACTCCACTGAGCGGCGATGGGATTTGACTTTTGACAGGAGGTACACGGTGTTCAATTTACACAATTTTCGCACAGCGTCAGTCCTGACCTTCTCGCTGAGTTCATTAAAACGGTAAAACAGGAATCGACTTTGAAACACAGAGCGGTGTGACAGGTGGAGCTCAGCCTCCTCTGTGAGATATTTTAGGCTGAAAAAAAATCTCAGATTCAACAAAGCAAATGTGGACCAAGCCTTTCTGAGGAGCCTGACAATCCTTCCCTCATGGCGTGTGCAGCAGGTTCAGGTTTTTCATTTCAACACTGTGATTAATCAATGCTCTTAATTCTGAGATAACTTAAACTCCCTGTTGGCTCTCTGCACCGTTTAGCACTTAATCTAATCTCCCTTTTTCTTGCTTCTATCACATTATGAACCTTTTTATTGAGTCAGCATTTTTTTTTTTAATTTCCTCTGCTGTCTTTATAACCTCAGGAGAGAGGGTTATGTTTTCCTCGCTGTTTTCTGTTTGTCAGCAGGATTATGGGAAAAAGAACTGATGGACAACTTTTCATGAAACTTTGTGAGGAGAGGAGGGAGCGATGGAGCGATGGAGCCATGGATCTGGATCTGGATCTGGATCCCTCTCACGCACAAGCAAAAACAGTGGATCAAACTCATACACTTCATACAGTTTTTTATAACAAGGAGGCCGGTTCATGAAGATATTTCAGTCTAAATGTTTGAATTGTGTTTATATCAACACGATGATGTTCTGGTATTCACAGACGTCTGAGAAGCATGAGAATGATTTCTACTTTAGAAAACGATCACGGCATAACATCACCACTTTCACATCATTCTCATACTTTTGTGAACATATCCAGACATGTAAAGTGGTTTTCCTTACAGTCTGCTACTTCATAAAAGACCGGCCTTGGTGGAGGTGTGTGATCTCTGAGTGCTCGGTTATTGGTTTTGTTATGCAGCCTGACTGCAAGAAGAATTTCCTTTGATGAAACCGTTACATCTGAACTGCACTGAATTATTTTCTTCTGCACAATATGAATACATTAAGTGATGTGTGTTATATCTGTTTGTAAAGTGCACTTACTCCACTGTGCAGAGCTCTCTCCGTCTTTAGTGATCTCCCAGCCGAACACAGCGTTCACCTTCTTCACCAACTCAGAGCCCGAGTCTTTGATCCGACGGCCGATCTCTGCGAACACCAGCTCACTCTGAAGGCCTCCTCCCTGCAGGAGGGAAGACGTAAGAGAAGTGCTGTTCAGATATGACCGGGGGACTGCTTTCAGACTTGTTAAAATAACACTTTGAATGTGAAATGTGCAGGGATGCAGGGCTACATGTATCTGAAACTGAAATAAGTACAGCTAGAATTACTGCCTTTGAGTTTCTATGCCTCTGCAAGTTGCACTTTCTTCAACAGCCGAAGAGAAACTGTGGCTGGAATGCGAGATTATGAAAAGCATGCAGTGCCCTAAAAACTAAACAAATGCAGCAGTAGGCCTGCATTAGAGAGAGGAGATCACGCCCCGGTCTTTAACAGGAGGCGTTAGATTCTCCGGTGTCAGTAGGTCGTGAGTAAGCAGACCTAAGCAGGCCATTGCTGTCACCAGCTTCAAGGCGTTAAAAAAAAAAGAGTTGGTTGTTGTTTGAATGAAGAATTTTCAGGCTGACTTACCTGAGGGACATTTTCTGGAGACGCTTCAGATGAGCCGTGTAAATCCACATAGGCTCCAGCTAGCACAACAGCGTCCGTCTCCTTCACCTGCACGAAAGAAAAGGGAAGTGCCCCGATCAGATCGATCGCGGGGAAATATGCAACAACATTCGCCGCACAGTATATCCGAAATGATGTCATGATGTTTTGAAAAAACCACACTCCTTTATTTTTAATGACTGACTTTGCACTGGATGTGAATTCTGTTGCCTTCCTTCCACATCTCAGTCTGCAGGGACTGACCCGGCATCACAGGCTTCACAAAGCGAACCTGAGAATGAGACAGAGTGCCAGAGACGATTTCATTATGATACCGTATCTCACTAAAGCACGCTTGATAAATGCTGAAATATTCATCTATAATTTCAGTGTGGGGAAAAAAAAAATGAGAACACTTTTGGGTTAAAAAAGTGAAAACTGTAGATGTCAGTGGCTGCCATGCAAGCACATTATACATTTATATATGTTGTAACTTTGACTCAAACCTCTTAGAGATTAAGGCATCATAATCCCTTAACTAAACAAGCTAGACAAAGTAACTTTGGTTCCTCCCTGGACAAAGCAGCACATCTTATTGCTTTACTGATTTAGTCCTCTTCATCTTCATCTGGTTTTTGTTGTTTGTTTTCTACACACAGAAAAATCACACTGCATCCTCATCCCTCAGAGGATAAAGTGTACCATTCATGGTGACTCTCTGCTTTGGATGTTCGATGTAACAAAGACTGTTTTTGGGCAGTGTGTGGTTACTTTCCTCGTCTGTCACCTGCCCAGCAGCAGCAGTTGCAGGGATTGAAAACAATATAGCCATGGCCAGTCTTTGTGTTGACGGTCTCGTTTGCTTTTGAAGCTCATAAAGAGAAAAATCGATATTTCTTTCAGTCCTTTTTCACAACTTGCTAATAACTGCTCAAAGGCGCTTCAAACACAGCCACAGGTAACGCTTACCTTGATAGCCTTGAATCTGGCGGGGTCGTTGTCTGCGAACTGCTTGAGGACGTGTCTCGCAGCGAAGCCGAACGAGCACAAGCCGTGCAGGATGGGAGCCTTGAAGCCTGACCAAAGAGCATTTTGAATCAGAGTGTTTAAGATTAAATGAGATCACATACCCTGAATCCCGGTGAAAAGATTCGGTCCTGACATGACTTTTACCTCCCATGGCTGCAAAGTCGGGGTCTATATGAAGAGGGTTCCAGTCTCCGCTCAGACGGTACAAGGCAGCCTGTAACCACCGGGGAAACAGATATTGTTTAGATCTATATCTAATTCATAAACCCCTGAACTTTTCGAAACACATCACATTAAATTATTATGAGGGCGGTAGAGGAGACACCTAAAATAAAAATGCCTTTGAAGTGATACAGTTGCAGTCATTTAAATCGCTCAAGGGATTCCGTTTTCTTTCTTTTTTTTTTTTTTTAAGTCTCATCTCTTGTTTAATTTCTGCTGCATCAAACAGTCTGTGTTTATTTTTAAAACTGCATGAAAAACCGTGTTCAACACTTCTCCACATTTTGTCTTAAATGATTATTTAAGAGGAAACTAAACAGGATGTCCTGTTTTCGCCCACATAT
The DNA here is from genome assembly GCF_963584025.1 of Labrus mixtus. Taxonomy (NCBI): domain Eukaryota; kingdom Metazoa; phylum Chordata; class Actinopteri; order Labriformes; family Labridae; genus Labrus; species Labrus mixtus. Next base: position 23,429,666 of record NC_083616.1, read on the forward strand.
CATCAAGGCCACTGATTTGTTCTGAAACTTAAAAACCCCACACAGACGCACTCACCTGGTCTCTCGTGGTGGAATCAATCACCACGGCATCTGGTGCTCGATTGGGTGGAGGCAGAGCGGCCTGAAGGGAGCAAAAACACAAACGAAACATCAGAAATAAGGCAGTTATTTATTCCCGGTGTCTTATTGTGTTCAAATTCTTTGAGCTAAGGTTTTACAGAACACACACTTTGGCTTTCTCGGATGTTCTCTTCCCTCCAAACCCTCCGGCTCCGACCACAAACACGGAAAACTGGTTAAAACAAACCAGCTCGTCGCCATTGAAGGTGTTTACTGTAAAGCAGAAAGCACAGCATGTGTCAGTCAGACTACAGCTGAGGTGACAGCCTTACTCACTTCCTTATTTCACAGAAGCTAAACTATTTGTGGATGTCTCTTCTAAACCTGCAGACTCTTTATTTACAGTGCAGTAAATTAAAAAGAAGTTAAAAAAAAAAAAACCTCCTGCAGTTTATTTTCCAGTAGGATCTGCTTCACTATTTTGTTATTTATAAGTTGGGAGTAATTAATGTCAACCTGAATGAAACTTAACTCAACACACTTTCACATCATGACATTACGTAGAACAATAAGCAGAGTGAAAATAACACCTGCTTCATTCACATTCCCTCATCCCAGAACATTCATTGTTTATTTCCAGCGTGAGGAACGGCCCACATGGAAAGACACTGTGAAGAAACAATTAGCAGCTGTCACAAAGAATCTAATGCAGAGCCGTACGGCCTGGTTCATTTCATTAGGGCCAGTTCAAAAACATAACCAGGCATGAAAACCAAACAGGGCTGCCTCTGCAGGACGTTGTGTGACGTGCTGTCTCAGCCAGAAACAACTTCACTCTGGTTCTCCAGGAGAACAACAGAACCACACCGCTTTACTGTGAATATAGAAATTACATTTTTTTCACCTCAATAGATCCTCCGGGAACCTCTGGTCCCACGTTATTTGTTTTAAGTCGGATTAATTATAGATCAGAGTGGTTTTAATATCTTCTTTCTCAAAGGAATTGTCAAATAATAACAGGAGCCATTCTCCCTCCATTATTTCCATCCCTGCAGACACACTCTGTAAATTGACTTTCATTAATTCAGCCCGAGAGGAAACGTTCAGGAAACGTCACATTAAAGAGACGGAAACAAATGAATATGAAATAAACACAGAGAAGGGTACAAGATGTGTAAACTCACCATCCAGGAGGATGATGGCTCCAGATCCTTTGTCCAGCACGTCTGCTATCGTGGCCTCCGAGGTGAGTTTACCTGACAAAAGAATTTAACCATTTACAATTGATTTTTTATTTTATTTGAATCCTGTACTTCATTAACATTACTGAACAAGCTGCACAGCTAGTCCCACTGTAGGCCTCACATGATTAACCATTAAGTTCAAGGTCATTTAACAACACCTGAAGCTGCTTCCACAAAGAAAATCTAAATTTTTCTCAAACTTTTCTGCTGGATTTTTTACACAAGCTAAAAACAATAAATACATTAACAAAAACTAATTATATCATGGATTGATCGTTTGAGTAATTGAAAAAAAAAAGAAGTTGTAATATATGATGTTTCAGGGCGCCGCTGGCCTAGTGGTTAATTCGCACGGCGCCCCATGTAAAGAGGCTCCCGTCCTCAAAGCGGGCGGCCCAGGTTCGAATCCAGCCTGTGGTTCCTCAATCCACTTTCCTGTCTCTCAAATAAACGCATAAAAAGCCCCCAAAAAAAATCTTTAAAAAGATTTGTATACATGCTCGGGACACACATACAGTAAGTGTTAGAAAACATGGTAAAGTTTATTTTTTGCATAATATGTCACCTTTAAGGCTGAATGAAACGTCTACAAAACAGCAACAAGTGTCATTAAAACCGTCTTCTGTTTTGTTTTGACAGGTTGTCAGGGACAGGAAAATGAAAAGCTTGGATCTTTGAGATGAGAGCAGTGGTAAAACACAGGAGGCACAACCAGATCCAGACTGATCTATAGATAGTCCTGTCCTCAGTACAGACATACTACAGGATGTAATCACACAGTAAAAATCTATCACAGCTAAAGAGGTAAACTGACTCAATAAAGTTTTATTCTCTGGAGAACCATAAAAAAAGGGCCCACAAAGCCCTATAAAAAGTATTCAAAGTCAAATCTTAATTATCTATTAAACTCAGACTGACCCCCTTTATTTGACGTGTTACAGTAATATGAACCCATCCTTATATTGTTATCATGTTACATCTCCAGCGATTACATTAAGTATTTATAGACAATAAACTGAAAGCATTTAACAGAGGGGGGAGAGGGGGAAGTACCTGAGGTTGGTAGAGGTTTGTACAGCTCCAGATACTGCTCTCCATGCAGAATCTGACACACAACATTACAACAGCTGTGATAAATAATCATACAGAAGTCTTCAAGCCTCATCAGCATGACAAACTATTTCTATTATTTACTGTCTATGAGGAGTATACTCTAGACACGCAAATGAACATAAAACAATGTAAGCACGTTCAGAAACACAGAAAGAGACAAAACAGTTTTTTTTTTTCAAACCTGTGTCACATCAATGTTGAGTCCAGGGACTGCGCTGAGCCCGCCCTCCATCAGGGCCGCCTGGGAAGGAATGACCCCAAAGGTGGGGAGGCAGCCGAAGTCTTGATGGCCTTCATACAGGAACCTAAGGGAAATAATCAAGTGTAACAAACCACAGAGTTAAAAACATCTATCCCTTTATAGAGAATATCAGTTTATCTCCATGTGGATGGATGTAGACTTATTATCATTTCTTCCGGTTTGATTCCACACAGGTTACTTTCAGACTCCACAGAGCATTTAGCCACATGAATACATTGATCACACCTGAGATGGTCCGGATCCCGAGTTGACATGCCGACCCCCAAAGCGTAGAGCACACACTGGACGTGGTTGAAGCTGAATGTTGTCGGTGGTAGTTTTTGTCCCACTGCTTCGGCCTGATGGGAAAAGACAGGACTAATCAGCGGTTCATTTTTGAGCTTTTTTCGACACTAAAACAACTTCATGGGTAGAAGATGAAACCCCCTCTGCTTTTCTTTAGACAAAGAAAGTCAATGAGAAATGTTAAACGCTTTGCTGGGAAAAAATAGACACTCAGAGAATAAATCATTTATAAAAGAGTCATAGAGTGCTTGTATATTTTAGAGTTATAGAGTCAGTCAGCCAGTTCACCAACGTTGTGCAGACTGAAATATCGACAACTATTGGATGGATTGCACAGAAATTTAGTACAGAGATGTATGGTCATCAGAGGAGGACCTTCCTCTGTCTCCACTAAGAGGCTGCTGTTTGTGCTTTTAAGTGAAAAAAACTGATTTCCACTAGTTCTAGGACTTGTGGGAGCTCTCTTTGTTAAGACAAGTCAGCAGTTTGTGAATGTACTCCTGGGCTGGAGCAGGTACAGTGTGATCAGCACTACTTTAAAACAGATCATGAACTTGAATGGTGGCCAGCGCAGAGAGGCCACAGACAGAGAGGCCATGTCGGATAGTTGTTCTGTTAACGAGCAGCCTGAAAATGAGCTGAGACTCAGCGCAGTAATCAAGTGTTAAGTACACTAAGACACTAAAGCCTTTTAAAACTCAGGAAGGTGGAAGCCTTAGTTGTGTTGTAAATGCTTTAAAAGCCTAATTTATCCCGGCCTGAGGTCCACTGGTGGAGCTTCCTCGATCATTAAAGACTTCAAGTGAGATACCGTCACCAAGGACATTCAGTATTCAAGACGTAGTCAAGACTTTACATATAAACTGAGTCATGAGTTGAAGTGTCTCTTAAAATCTCTGTATTTCATATTATGTACTCAAACACTGACACAGCTTAAAGTTATAGTTACTGTACAGCTAGCATACAAAAGTAGTGATGGTGCATGTAGGCTTAAACTTCAGCTACTTAATTACTGGTATAAAAATATTCAATTAGAGAAACAATCAAAAGAGATTTTGTTTCTCAAATGAGACTGAGGCTCCATGGTAAATGAATGGTTTCAGTCTCTGGGCACCTATTTGTTCAAGGCATTTAGCAGACTGTGTAATCACAGATTCCACTGGCCCGAGTATTATTTATCAATTAAGGACACGCAGGGAGTGATGATGTACTTAAATCAACACATCTGCCCAACAACAACAATTAGTAGATAATAGTTCAGTTCTTTTCTGTCCCTCTGCATGCTCTATTTCTTTTTTTTCCCCAAAGCTCAAACGCTTTATTTGTGCAAATAACAGCCATGGAACCCAAAGATCTTCATTTTACTATCAGCTACATCTGAAGAATCAAGAAAATCCTTTTAATCCGGAAACTGGCAATACATACTGTACATAAAAAACGACTTTACGAATGATATGGTAAAATGGTAAATGGACTTGAGTACACTTTTACATCGCAGGTCACACCTACCCATTCACACACTGATGGCAGAGGTTGCTATTTAAAGTGAGCATCAGTTTTAACTAATCCCGTTCACACACCGCCCACAAAGCAGCGGGAGCAGTTTGGGCTCAAGTGTCTTGCCTGAGTTCACATTGGACGTGTGGCTGCAGGATCAGGGGATCTAACACTCAACCTGCCAGGATAAGAGACGACCGAATCTGCCACTGAGCCACAGCTGCTTGAGGAGTCATTTTCATAATATTTGCTGATTCATTGTGGATTCATTCCTTGTACCTATTCTCATGGACTCGCATGAAAGAATGAAACTGCCTAACATACAAAGACATGTGAATGCAGACAGAGATGTTGACTGAGGTAGAGCTAATGAGATGTTCCTGATACTTTTGCTTCACTCACCTAATTACATCATACAACGATATTATATAACGAGATTATTTTACGTGTGAGACGTGCATGACATGAACTAACTAGAAGCACAGCAGCAGCCGCAGCAGCAGCCACAGCTTGGTTTATTTAAGCACTACACGCACCAGACAGTGACAAGGACAAAGACACCAAATGTAGCGACCACCCCATTTCTGTGTACTGGAAAAAAAAGAAAAGAAAATTATACACAGGATGGCACACAAGCACGCGCACACAAAGCTAAGTCAGCTGAGGACACAATGGTGATGTTTGTCTTGAGGCTATATTGTGACTCTGTTCCAAATCTCCAGTCCAGACAGAAACACACACACACACACACACACACACACAGCGACACACAATAACACAGCCAAAAACGCACACACACAGAGAGCGACACACACTCGCACTGACGCACATCCCTGCTAGAGACACAGTTAAGAAGACAGTGAAACCCAGGGCCCAGGAGTGTAGGTCATTAAACATCTTAGGTACTGAAATATGATATTACTAGCTAGAGAGTGATAAAACCGTCTCACAGGACGGAACAACAGGAGGGATTTTCTACAAGGAGGGGTCTTACACCACTTTAAAAAATGAGTGTCTAGTTACTGCTGCACATACACTTAGAGTTAAAGACTCTGCATGATTCCTGGTGTATGAAATGTATGTCCACTGAGGAGTATTACTGCAGTTTTGATGCATTTAACAACAAAATAAACATCATGCATAAAGCACCTTTTTATACCCATGCATCAAATGAATGTTCACATTTCAATGTTCTGCATCATGCCTGATTTCTTTGTTATATAATGTCACTACCTGCAGTACGAATGGATCCCGAAACCCATTCATGTGTTAGCATTATTGCACTTTTGGTTCTCCGTCTCAAAGTCGATCGTTTTGTTGCGTTTGTAGTTGATTGGTTTTTATTTGCATTCCTGATAAACAGTCTAATGTCACAGAAAACAGCCGACTCATTCATTTTGGAGCTTTAAAGAGTCTTAGTAGTTACCAAAACACGTCTAAAGAGACGTTGTCATGGATCATAAATGTCATCGCACGGAAAACAAAACAAGTTGGAGCTAAGTGGAGATGTCGAACTCATGCCCCTCTGATGCAGTGCTGCCTTCAATAGCCTAATGTTGGCTTTCAACTTCCAGCGGATGCTTTCACAGCATCCAGAGCCTCAAAGTGGTTTTCATTAAGGACAATTATCTTGCAGAACAAAATGTGAAAGTATGAAAGCAAGAAAAATCTGTTTGCCATGGAGCATATTGTCTGTCAATAATCCAAACGCAAGAGAAGAAATCTCATTGGCTTTTTTCTTTTGAGGGAACCGCGGCGATGCCGACGTCTGGGTGTCGAGCAACAACCCGTCATCATTCCTGCAGCACGCCTCCACAGGACGTTCTGTTCAAATCATCCTCTCAGAGTTTTTTCATTGTCTCATGAGTTTCGTTTTGCTTTGATTCTTTTTAGTTTTGTGAATATTCAGACATTGAATGGTGATTTTTGTTGGTTGCTGCATGAGAGAACACAACCCAGCAAAACTTCACTACTTCAACTGTGAAATCAGAAAACCAACTAAATGATTCTTTCTTTGAAGAATGTTTCATGCTTTCAATATCTCCACATCTCCACTATCAAAGGTCCCTCTTACTGATTAGCTTACTGACACATGTTGTGTCTTTTATTACATACTGTACGCTTCAGACACAGCAGGGAGAAGGTTCAGTCAACCTGTTTGAGCAGTATTTCAAATGCAGATTAATCTGTTGACTCAATCTCACCACTGCATGCTGCAACTAGATTAAACAGAAAATGGAGGCTGTTTCTGGGGATAATTATTTAATGTGGTACACTAAAACTTGTGGCTAAATGTTTTATTCAAGCCACTCAGCCATGTGTGAAATGCAACCAGTTCGCTTTCTGTTATTCAATGATAGGGAACACGATGAAGTGAAGGAGCAACCGTCAAGGGAGCCATCGCTGCCGCTATTGTGCTGCGGCGTCTTTTGTACATCGCCTTTTAAAAGCTAATCTGAGCTGACACCTATCTCTTATTTATTTATTTATTTATTTATTTACGGGAGACAGCAAAGTACTCATGTATGTTGTAGAAGCTCCGCTGAGGAGGTTATTAATATCCCCGACTAAATACAGTGTGGTGGAATTAAAGAGTCATGAGTTGCCTTTTTTGAAACAGTCTGAGATTTAGCAGCTCCACACTTAAGTCTGAAAAAGTCATTATCAACCAACCGTCGAAGTCGCTGCTACAGCCGCACACAGAGAAATGACAGAGGAGAGAGGCGAATGGGGTGAAGGAGAAACATGGACGCATGGAAAGTGAAAAAAGATTGAAGAAGAAATGAGGAGAAAAGGAAAAAGAGGAGAGACTGTGAGTAAGAAAACCAGTGCAGGTAAAATAAAGGTCACATGAGGACAATTGTACTGAGGTCAAAAACATGTTTAACAGAAGAATAAATCCTTTCCATTCATCTCTAATAAACACGTGAAAGCGTGACAAGTATTCAAGGGATTTTACAAAGTTCACCTTTTTTTTTTTTTTTTTTCAAACTTTCACAATCATACAACCAGGATGTAAGCATGCTAAAAAAAAGCAGTGGCCTAAAGTTATTTATTTATATTTTTTCATTTTTTCTCGAGCAAGCTGCAGCTAAAGCTCGAGACATCTAACAGTGACTTCGACATCGTCCGTTTGGTGAGTTTCAGCTTCTAACCCTCAGGCCGCAGGAGATACAGATTACCAAAAGCAAAGTATTTCACAAGTAATTATATCGATTTGATCCGGCAGCAGCATATACTGTAGTACAGGGGTGGGCAACTGGCGGCCCGGGGGCCACATGCGGCCCTCGTCAACCCTCAATGTGGCCCCTCAGGTCAATTTTTATATATCAAAACATGAAGAAAACAGGACAAAATCTGCCATGAAATCATGAAAACCAGAAATATGTCCATAATAATATTTGATCACTGGTATATGTTGAGACATAATTGACTGTTATCGTTTTTGTATTCTACAATTTGGCCCTCTGGCAGTGAGAATTAAATGAATGTGGCCCTTGCTGTGAACGAAGTCGCCCATCCCTGCTGTAGTGTATGGGTAGATTAACCAAATATGAATAATTCATTCATTTGAGTTCATCTAAGGTGACGAGTCAGTGATCTTTCAAGCAAGCAGCAGTGATGGTGTTTACAGGTCTTATAAAACCACCGTCCATCCATAAAAAAAAAATCAGCTGTTCCTACTAATCCACTTTTAGTTACAGCGTGCAAATCATCAACTGTCAGTGTCCGCCCCACTCAGATGAATACAAACATATTTTCTAACTGATGTTATGTCACACAGCAGGCAAACGGATACTTTCAGACTTTTATAAATCCAATGGACGATCTTCTATTACCCTTTTAAGAGACTGAATGGAATTATTTTTTTGCGACTTTTTTTAAAGACGTGCACAAACTTTCTCCACAACTGTCAGAAAAAAAAAGAATCAATGTTCCATTTGTACTCACAGGATTGATCCCTGAAGTGGACCCTGCGGACGCTGCAGCAGCTGTTGGATTGGCACCGACCTCTTCATCAGACTCCACTTGAGACAGCACACTCACCATAGACTGTAGAGACTCTACGCAACAGGTAGGAGATGACCGGTGAGGGGAAGAACAGCAAACAGGACATTCAAAAACAGAAAGTAAACATTGGGGATGTAGCTCTTGATGCTTTGTATGATGACATATGTTCTGCATAAATGAGTCTAGATGGCATGAAGCTTTAAACTCTTCAAAAGGTTTACCGCTCATCTTCCCACTGACTTTATTGACAGAGTCTGACTAATCTTTTATCAGTGGATTATTAATCCATCCATCAAGTATATTTAACCTACTTCCCGTATAACTAACTTTTTTGCTCAACAACGCTGTTTTAATTTTAGTATCATTTTGAGCTTTGTTCAAGTTGCATGATTTTTTTTTTTATCCGGGAGAGAGAGAGAGCGAGAGAGAGTGAAGAATGTCAGGAAAGGAGCAACAGGTCGGATTTGAACCTGGGCCGCCCGCCTGGAGGACTAAAGCCTCCGTACATAAGGGGCACACCCACTAACCACCACACTACCGGCACCCTGAGTTGCATTATGTTTTGAAACCATATGTCAGAAAACTGCTGATTTTGAAGTGAAGGCCGTGTGAGCACAGATTGAAAATGATTAGCTTTCATTTCTTCATGATTGGCTGCTCTTTCTTTTTTTTTTTCTTTTTCTGAAGCTGCACATTTAATTATTTAAAGCTGAGGAAAGCGCTTTCCTTCAAGGAATTCTTTGCTATGTTTCACGTGGATACTTCATCCGCTTTCATAGTAAACGTAGTGAATTGAAGCATCTAATTCTTCAGCTGGTGCTACACGGGAAAGATACGTTTTCCTGATCTCTATGACATGTCAGCTTGCCAACGCGCAAGCAAGTCGTGTCGCACAAGAAGTCAAAGCTCTGCTCCGTTTCACAGCATCTTTTACACTTACACTAAAATCAAAAGCGAATACCTAAGTCAGCAAAAAAATCTTTCAAATGTATCTGGAGGGTTGAGCTTGTTGTCACATGCAGAGGCTACAGTCCTCGTGGTCGTTACAGATTCGAGTCTGACCCTCAAAATTCCCTGCTTGTCATCCTTACATCTATCCTCGCAATATTTCCTGTTACTCTCTGCTGTCCTAAGAAATAAAATGGGTATCGTTGTCCATCACTGACTCTGTAATTGAAGGGCAGCTTCAAAATCCATGCAGGAAGTGAGTTCCGCATGTCCAGCTCTCCACTCTTACATTAGTGGTTTACACACTTTGTGTCTACGCTGTGTGGTCTTTTGTTTGCCTTTAAAAAGGTAGATGAAGGTCACACTAGCAAAGAATACCTAATTAGATTCAGCCTAAACAAATGAAAAAAAATGACAGACCAGTGAGGAGGGAGAGTGTGGAGAGCAGATGACTAATTGGGGACACTCAGAGGCAGGCAGGTAAAAAAAAAAAAAAAAAGGGAGCAACAAGTCTCTGTTGTTAACCTACAAATGAGGAGGCACTACAAAGCCATGCCAAGACCAGCACGCACCCTGTGGGACCACCCCCCCTCGCTCAGTTAATGTTATCACCTCAGCCCTGTCTTCCAATGTACATCTGAGAGCGTGGAGCAGGCGGAGGGAAATGATCATCACAGTTCACCACCGTTTTGTTTGAGACCTTTCAGGGAACAAGAACAAGGCTTGATCACGCTCAGCACTGAGTGCACCTTCAACTTTTTCTTTTCTTTTTTTTTTTTTATTCATCCTCCTCACTCGATAGGCCCCCTTACAGCATCTTGTTTGTGCAGATTGTTACTAAACTCGCTGTAAACACGGATGAGCTGAGAGTAAAAGGGCTCCGTTGGCTGAAGATGAAAGCTCGCCGTTAACAAAAGCACAAAGTGTGTGAATCCATGGCAGCCACACTGAACATTCAAATCATGACTGTGTGACTCTAAAAAGTGTTTACACCGCCATCTGCTCCACTACAAACTTTCTACTCACAACTTTAACTTCTCCAAACTGAAAACTAAGAATAAATCAACTGTTTTCTTTTAACATCAGAGCAAAGTCGCCATGTGACACGCGCTCTGAAATATCCACCTCTGATTAGAGTATTCAAACATGAACTACACTGTCTGCACTAAAACACCTCTTACTCCCTGTAAAGTATGTCCACATTCATATATATTTTAGATTCACTATATTTGAGTTAATAGTTTATTACTGCTGAGAAGAATTTATTGATGTCTATCTCTTTCTTCAGGTGCTAGTGCGTCATTATTTCTCAGATGCTTGAAATGCTGCTGTTACACCAAAATCTCCCAGTTTGGGATCAGATAAGGTATGTCTACTGTTTATCTACCTCCACATGTCTATAACTATACTTAAGTCTTTATATATAATAGAGCTCTTATTAAGAATGTTTACATGTCAATCTCACTATGAAACCAGATTCGCTGGCTATCAGTACACATTTCGCCGGCTTAACGGCATAATCCTGGAAATGTGTGTAAATCACTGCAATACTGAAAGACTCTGTATATGACCGGGTGGCGTAGTGTTTGGTGCGCGCGCCCCATGTGTGGAGGCTGTGGTCCTCCAGGCGGGCGGCCCGGGTTTGCATACTACCTGTGGCTCCATTCCCGCATGTCATTCCCCACTCCCTCTCTCTCGCCCTCATTTTCCGACTCTATCCACTGTCCTATCGCTCCATTAAAGGCACAAAATGGCCAAAAATAAATCTTTAAAATAAAAAATAAAAGTCTGTATATGATGTTAAAATGTAGAAACAAGCACTTGACCTTTTCTTTTTATCCTGAAGTCAATGTAGGAGCCATGATGTGTATTTCTCCCTCTGTTGATTATGTGTTTTGTTTTTCTCCTTATATGGGTTTGATATAATTTCCGGTCATTTGCAGTGGGCGTGGTTTCACCGTATTTTTACCTGTGCATCGGTGTGGCGGGAGACTAGACAAAAAGGGGGGACTGGGTTTGTATATTTTCTGTTGACCGTCAACTTCATCATTATCGTCATCATCGTAATTATCCTCATCATCTTTTTCAATCATTTGTTTAATAAATTGACAAACTTACCTGGACTTTGAATTTTATTTTGATATGAACGAGTCACAGGTACAGACCCACTTAGTCTCTGTGAGGGATTCTCCAATCCAACACAAACAGATTTACATCTTTTACAGAAGAAACTCTGAAGTGAAACATACGTCGTCTTTGGGTTTTTTTATGCGTGTAAGTGTGTGTGCCCGCACTAGGCTCACATGCATCAATGTATGAGGTTTTCACGCAGGTTATTGTGCACACGAGTGTGTATTCAAGCATTAAATACATTACTGACCTTGTATACTCGTAGGCTTGGTGGCGTCTGTGAAGTCACAGATTGCGTCCCACTGGTCCCTGACAGCCTCAGGAGTCATGGGTTGGTTCTTTTGTCTCACAGTTTGGCCCTGAGAACGCTCCCAGCGCACTGCACACACGGACACACACGAATAAAGAGGTTGTTAGATGGAGGGGGGGGGGGGGGGGGGGGGGGGGGGGGGATTACACACATAGAATACCTTTGAACCTGGGGCTGCAGAGTATCATAAATGCATAGAGACATTTCCTTAAAGAAAAACACACAATACTCACATTTACCCATCCAGCCTGCCGCGACCTGAAAGGAGATGAAATATGAGGAGATGAGAACAGAGATTAAAAGAATATTGTCTCTTTAAGGAAACTGTGTATTTAAATTGTTCAGCATGATAAAAGAACCTGAAACCAGTGTGCTGAGAAATCTTTTTTTATTTTATTTTTTATTCTGTTTACCTCAAACAGTCCTCCATTTTCTTTGCATTCTTCATGACAGAGCCAGAGGACCAAGGGAGCAACGTACTCTGGCTTCAGAGACGCCACGAGGTCTAAATAAAACACAACATATACACATAAAGTACAGCAGAGCTTTCTTTTTATTGCACCTCTGTTATACAATAAACAGTGGAGGAGTGCTTCTGCTTCAGCTTCTTCTGTTTGGTAGTTAGTGTGGCGTGACAATGATACCACTGCGACTCTTCATTGTGCTCATTTAGAAAATACTACCGGTACAAGTCTGGAGCTTTTGCCCTCTTACTACAGAACAAACAGACATCAAATACATAAACACTCCTTCTTTCACTAGTGGAAATTAGAAAACCTTAATGCTTAAATTACATATTGAAAATCATGCTGCTCTTAATTTATCAAAACACAGTTTTTGCTTTTTCAGTCCTATCATTGGAAATGACAACATACTAATGTGTTCACTTTGATCGGAAAATCTTCAGCTGAACAACCCTAACCCTAACCCCTACCATTAAACATGCACTAATACTAAAAAAACAGAAAACCTTTGAATGCTATGGAGCATAGGTGCAGGTCCAAATCAGTTTTAAATGATCATATAATAATATAATACTTAAAAAATAAAAAACATATAAATGAAAGAGCAAAAAACGAATAACACATTTTAAAATAGCTACCCAATAACAAACACGACTTTTATTCCCTGTACAAACTAATACAAATCTAACACCAGGCACCATATGTGCGCTGAAAATATCACTTCTCTTCTATCATCAAAGCGTGGTGGAAAAGAAACTGGCATTCTGTTTCAGCACCGTCTGCCATGTTTAGCAGGATGATTTTCTGCTGTTTCTTTTGTCGAAAAAAAAAAAAAAAGCCTGAGTCAGTGAAAGCCAACATATGGAACCGAGTCATTTAGTGAGGTGAAGTCATCCTGTGACAGTTGGCGCCATGTAGTGTGACAGATGCTACGGTTAGATCAGCACAGGCAGGACAACAAAACCCTTCCTTTTTAATCCGTCACTTAATGCCCCCCGTTAGTGAACTGGTCTGCAGTCACAGAGCACGCACAATCTGCTCAACATGTATAGGAATGTTCAGAGTCTGGATTTGGTGGCTTCTAGGAAAAAATCAGCTATGTTTATGTTGGGTGAATGAGGTCCCTTTAAATAAAATAAAAAATTCCTCTTTATATGAATGACAATTTGTTTGTTTTGGAGGTTCATAGAAGTTTATTGTCCAGACTCATTATGCCCCTGCTTGTAAGCTATTATTCATATTTCTAACCGTGGGCAATAAATGCCACATTACCATCTGTCTGCAGAAATATTCTGAACATGAAATATAGAGATGTGTCATTAGCATGCCTACTCACATTTCTGTGAACATTTAAAAGCACAGCTAACACCTACAGTCGAAGTAGGGATCCGGAGCTGCCTGTTTAACTCAAGGGGCTGAGACATTCAAACTTTTCAAGCACTTACAGGGTGCATGATTGCATCACCGCTGTTGAAACAGCATGAAAAAGAAAAACACAGTTCTTGAATATTATATGACAAATTTGCATGTCAAACGGGAGTGCTGCTGCCTTAAATTTTGAAAATCAACGTTACATGAGCACAACATTATGCAGCTGTTCTGAAAAAAATTAAAAAATAAGCGGTGAAAATCTATTTGTTTCCTTTCGTCTGCCCCCCCCCAAAAGAAAAACGTGCATGTGTGAAAGCATGTGCACTCACACTCCCAGCAGTACGCCCCTGTATGAATTATACAGACCGACTGCATGCAATCAAGCATGTTTTTTAATCTCCTCTGCCTACCTGGGGGCATGACGGTCTCTGTGAGGCGTGACCCAGCCACAGGAGCGATCGTGTTGCAGTGGATGTTGTACCTCCGTCCCTCAATAGCCAAGGTGTTCGCGAGGCCCAGCATGCCCAGCTTGGCAGCGCTGTAGTTGGCCTGGCCGAAGTTACCGTAGATGCCCGCGGCTGAAGCTGTCATGATGATTCTGGACAAAAGACAACCCGAGGCAAAAAAAAAAAAAAAAAAAAAGTAAGTGACAGACCTCGCTGCAGAGTCATGGGACACACAGAAGGCCCCTCACCAAATACTCATGACCTCACAAAGCGTTACACACTGTCACACATGCATAAACACACAGGCGTACGCAAATGTAAGCAGCTAGTCATGCTAACCCATTCAAACACACACACACAACTGCTTTCTCACATATGCAGAGCTGCACACAGTGGATTTATTTGACCGACTGTGAGCTCAGGCTATATGCTGGAATGAACGCATGTATGCACAACAGGCACACAGTCATACACACAACATTTTTTTTTGCAAGTAATCTCACGCAGACAGTTCAATTCAGTCAAGCAAAAGTAATGAGGTTAAAACGCTACATTAACTGTTGAAGACGTCTGAAACACGCTGAATCACTGGCCATCAGAGAGCAGTGATCCATACCACAGCACACAACAGTACATCCACAGGAGGACCGGCAATGAATGAGTGTTTACAAATCAATAAGCTCTATGCACCAAGGTCCGTGATACCATTACTGTAGGAACCTTTCACACTGTCAAGTATTCCTACCAATAAAACATCTTTCAGTCTGTACATCAAATGATAAAATGCTGCAATATAGGTGAACAGTGAACACGCACACTTGGGCCCTGATACGGATCCTTATCTGTGCACCATGCACTCACATAGCTTTATTCATATTCTTGACTTATATGCCCATCCTGTCTGTTTTACGGAGATTGCCTCCATGAATATGACTAATTTTTATTTCTTTATGTCAAGGTTTGACTCTAAATGCATCATCAACTTTGTTTTTTAAGCTGGCTGCCCACAGAGATTGAAACCTGCCAGTATGCAACGAGTAGAGCTGTTCTCACGTGGTAGGGATACTAATGACTAACCCCTCTAGATGGTAGGAGAGACGAGGATCTAGGTTGAAGCGTAAATCATACTGTAACCCTGCATGGTTTTCGACTGGAATAAAAAGCCCACTGGACTTGAGGATAAATGTTGTCACATGGCTGACCTAAGTCCTGGTTGCTTTCTCTCACTTCCTTCCTCAAGTAAGAACAGGAGGAAGCACCCCAAGAGACGTCAGAAATAACTCTTACTGGAGTTGGTATGAATTTAAATGAAGCTTTTCAAGGCATTTGGGATACTCTTGTGGTTCATAGCCTTAAAATTGGATTCATCGGATTCATTGGATTTTTTTGTAATCGGCTAAGAAAAAAACACACTGGAACCAAAGGCTTGGCTCACTCTCCCTTTCAGGATATTCAGAATAACATTTAGACCTTTATGTTAAAAAAAACATCATTGCTTCCTCATTTTATCCCTTTGAAGTGTGTGTAAAAAATTGTCTATTAATTGTATAGTTGTGGCCCAAAGAAATTAGAAGAGACCACAGTGGCCTTGGACCTTTGATCACTAAATTCTGATTTCATCATTTCATTTCATCCTGGAGTCTAAAGGTAGGTTTGTGCCAGATGTCATAAAAAAAAATCCCTTCAGGGAATGTTCAGGAGAACTGGACAGACGTGGTGAGACAGTGATCAGTCACGGCCAGTAAAGAGGCATAACCAAAACTATCATAGTAGATACTCACAATGATTAGTGGAAAGACTATGTATGTTACAATAAAAACACCCAACAGGAAAACCGGCCTAAAACTCACAATGCTCATTTAACTTCGTTCTCCACTGTTTTCAGCTCAATAATTAGTACGATTGTATATAACGCAACTGCATCAGTGTTAATGAACTACTGTCCTCTTCCATTCACGTCGAGCCCCTCGTGTGCTCTTAGGAAGGGCATCTGTTACCTGCAGTAACATGGGTGTAAAGCACGTCATGTGACCTTCTTCTGCAAATTATAATTCAACGCGTGCAAACCTCAATAGGCCCTTTTCACCACACACATTCTTTTCTTGTTGCAGCTGTCAAGGGGCAGGTGCTAATTTCAGCTCCTACATGCAGACATCAGAAAGAGAGAGGGGACTGACATGTCAAAACAGGGCCGCCTGCTTCGAGGATTAGAGCTCAATATAACCACTAGGCCAACAGGCACCCCAAGGAGACAATGTTTTACCATCCTTAATAAGTGACTGATTCTTTTAAAAAAAAAAAAAAACAGATCTGCTCATATCAGCACACTCATCACGGCTCAAAGTCAATGGAAAGCATCAATTCCATGTTTCTCATCCAAGAAGTTTGAGGACTCTCTGATGAATGGCAAAAAAAACCTTCAACTTCAGAGAGTGGTTATATCATTGGTTCATGCTGTAGAGACTTGGGGGGATAAGATTAAAAAAACTGCACAGCATATTTGCTGCTTCTTTGGACTGATCAATTTATTTAGTGCTGACATATTTAAGAGATTCACTAAAACTAAATTCACCAAGTCCCCTTCATGATGTGCTAATTTGCATAATCAAATCCAATTTGCTGTCTTGGGCTTTCACTGGTATGCAGATTATTTCATTGTACACCTTGAAACTACTGGAGCGAGAAATATTAAGGGGTATCAAGTGACTAGAGTCAGAGTCAGAATATGAGTATGATAATGTGAGGGCAGGCATGCTTTATATACCCATTACCCCAAGTGTCTGTTCTCAAGAGCCTCCTTAAAGTAGGGCACATAAAACCCCCTTCGAGTATCTTTGGTACTTTATTTGATGTCTGAATCGGGCCTCACCACACAGAATACTGATATCCTATTGATTACAGGCCAGAAATGGTCCGTCTGCTGAGAATAATACCGCTCTAAAAAAAGAAAAATCCAACCCCCATAATAGGAGGATGGCACAGTTTTATCTACGTCAATAGCTGCTCTCACCTGCCAAACTTTTGGTTTTTCATGTGATTCCAGGCGGCTCGAGTCACTAAGAAGGATCCTCTCAAGTGAACTCTCTGAATCAGGTCTGAAGTGGAGAGTAAGAGAGAGGACAGAGAGCGTTAGAGCAACGTGACGCCGATTCAGCCTCCAGGAGGATTTTCAAACTCTCACACAGACAATCTGTCGTTATAGACGTAAGAAAGACGTGGAAAACAAACACAATGCATTCTCTTACTCATTGTTTTGCTAATGCTTGTGAGATGAGCTGAGTAAAAGGGAATTTAATATGAAGACATTTGGAAGACTCTTTACAGTGAGAGTTAATGAGAGTAAAGTGAATGTAAACATCAGAAAGAATAAAAATTACCCCAGTCCAAATCACTCGTCCTGGCAAACGAGCGGTCACGGAGAATCCTTGGCAAAGAAAAAAAAGCAGGGCAGGGTTCAATCATTGATGTCTTTGTGACAAGACTTAACAATCTCTTTTTCTATCAAAAAAGACACTTTAAAGTAAATTCAGGAACTACAAGAAAGTCTGAATAGACTTACCCAGCATTGTTTACAACAACGTCTAGAAAAAAAAATGTGTTCCAGAGTTAATGTAATTACTTTGTTCATAGAGTAGCAATGATATCATGTCATCAAGATAATGTAACAATGCAAGATTCAACAGAACTGACCAATCTTTCCAAATGTATCCAGCGCTGTTTGGATCAATTTTTCTCCATCTTCTACAGACTCTGAAGGAGCATGTAAAAATAAACAATAGTCATACATATGTTAATAGCTTATTGCACCTGATGAGTCATAACTCTGCAATGTTTTTTTTCTTAACTGGTCTCCCAAAAGGCTGTTCTATGTGTTATTGATCTGCTTTTTGGCTAGATTGTTGTTGATAGTGTTCACTTTGCACATAGAAGACAATGTGTGTGTGATATCACATATATAACTCAGACGCTGAGAAGCTTTAAAAGGAGGTTTCATGAGGTCCAACACTGTGAAGAGCAATGAGATTTGATAAGTAACCTCATTTCAGAGTTGCACTGTTGGGGATTGCTAGCACTAATAAGTCAGCCATTTTCAAAACTTCCTTCAAAACACATATTTGCAACGGCTC
This sequence comes from Labrus mixtus, assembly GCF_963584025.1. Taxonomy (NCBI): domain Eukaryota; kingdom Metazoa; phylum Chordata; class Actinopteri; order Labriformes; family Labridae; genus Labrus; species Labrus mixtus. The sequence goes on from NC_083616.1 coordinate 23,447,934, forward strand.
TCATTGAAGGTTTATTTATATGTGAGATGCACAAATATAAAGAAGTAGGCTACATCTGTCTTCAACACTCAGCTTTATTAGTGAGCCAGTCAAGCTGACAGAAATCACTATTGATTTCCAGTCTACCGTTGTACAAATTACCCCCAAAGAGAGCAGCGCTAAATAAATAGAGAGAGATAATGACGTCCCAGAGAAAACAAAGAATACATCAGACAAGAAGGCGATAGTCCAAACTTCTCACCATAGTTTGCCACAGCCTTGCCTCCCTTCGCTCTTATCTCCTCCACCACCTTATCAGCAGCTGCAGAACTCTTTCCGCCCCCTTTAGTGTCTGCCCCAAGGTCATTCACTGTAATGCAACAAGAAGAAAAAGATTAGCAATAATGGGGTGAGTTCTGCAATTCTCCACAACTGATTAGGTAAAGAGAGAAGAGTCTAGCTAAGCTGATTTCCTTGTCAGAGTTCAAGGGCAAGTTGGGTCCAGGCAGCAGGAAAAACAAATTATTTGGGGGGGGGAGGGCAAATTTTTATGACAGCAACTGTGCAGTTTAAAAACAAAATATGGTAAATGCAATGGACATTTATTTATCAAGGTTGAATTCAGCTAGGCATGCAATGAGTCGACCTTCTTCTGTCCCAATAAAGGTTTCGGTAACTCAGCTCTGCTCGTGCCAAGATCCAATTTGATGGCTCTAAATTAAAGGTCTTCATGAATCACTGCATGTAATCTATTGGAATATTTTATTTACCACGCATTGCTTGGAGTGTACCTGCCACCCACTGTGAAAGAATGAATGTGACTGAAAGCAGAAATAATGTATTTGAAAATGACTTTGTATCTATTTTGAGATGTTGCATTTATTATTGATTGTGCCAGGGTGGTAACAATCCTCATTATTATGTCATAACATGTGCAAATATCAAGCTCATGTCATGTATATGATCAGTGCATCCCTACTTGAACCCAAAACTCAACGTCATTTCTAACAGTAAGCCATACAGGTGTCAAAATCTGTATGTATTAACTCATACTCTATTGTCATATATAATTAGATCAAGAATGCTCTTTTTCTGTAGAGCAAGTTCTGTAGGAACCAATTCTACAGGAACTGATACTTGTATTAGATTGCTAAAAAAAAAAAAAAAAAGGATTGTGATTTTGAATATCAAACTCATTTTCAGTCCAAAGCACAGAGAAAAAAAATCTGAAATCCTGATGGCCAAATGTCAATAATAAGAACACCAACATGGCTGACCTCCAAAGAGAAGAAAACACAAATAAAAATGACATTTCACGGGTTCTCTTTAGCAAGTATTTCATTATGTGGGCTATTATTGTATTGTTTCTCCCTTTATTTAACTGATGTACATATGTTTGATTTTTAACTTCTTGTTATTTTTAATAATTATATTCCTGTTTCCTGTTTTCTTGAGCTGTTGTAACGAAAAAAATGCCCCCCCCCCCCCCCCCCCCCCCCCCCCCATGGGGATCAATAAAGTTTATCTTTATCTTTATCTTTAGGGCCAAAGTCTGATGTGGCAACCAAATCATATCCACTGTACCTGTTCAAATGGTGTGGTGTAAAAATGAAGATCCTTTATTTACCTATAACAGCAGCGCCCCTTTCAGCAAAAGCCAAAGCATATTCTCTGCCAAGGCCTGCAGAAAGAAAGACAGATTATAACAAATGCTTAATGAAACTCTGCCATCAACCAGCTGTAGTGAGTAGTTGTTGTCTGTGACCTTTGACACACTTACATGACTGTAAACTATTGCGTTGAATGCACTTTGCTCTTGTGTGCTTCAAATAAACACTCTGTACTTTAGCTGTTACAATTAAAGCACAGTGTGCTGCACATGTATATCGACAGTATCATTGTGTCCAGAAGGTTTATGAGGTCACACTGGTCTTGATTGTTTACTTGTACGTAACCTACCGTAACAGCTGTGACGTCAGTGTCTCGCGAACCGACGCCCTGCTTTTAACAACTGAGTGTCTAATATAACAACAAGAAAGACTCGTGCACAAAGTATTTCAATAAATAGGTTCGCAAAATGTACTCAATCTTTCAAATCTGCAGGTTAGCATTCAGAGCTAGTGTTACAAAGCCCTGTTTAGCAGCAAGGACAGCTCAGCTAAAAGTCTGGTAATGTTTGCACGGCGAGTTTACCTCCTCCGGCCCCAGTGACAAGCACGACTCTTCCCTCGAAAGACAAAGACATTCCTATGAAATGTTACTCTCTGGTTTCTGCACACTGACACCACAGAGGCTAAAGAACAACACCAGCATCCAGCAGGGTGAACTTCTACAAGTTCCACTTCCGCAATTGCGAGGGGGCAGTCTCAACATCGACCAATCAGAACACAGGAAACGAGGATTACCCCCCCTCCCCCCCCCCTCCCCACCCAGAAGCTCCTTGTTTTCATCACTGATGATATTTAGAAGTCTGCTTTGACCACAGCAATACATATCGAAGTGTTACTCCCAGTTTTTTTTCAATTTAATTCTAAAATGCTTTCACTGAGACCTTTTTCAGGCTACATGTGTTTTCATATTTTCTTCTGGGAACATTTCCTGTTTGGCTGCACCAAGAACTCAATAAAAGAAAACCCAGACTTTATTATAAGTTTGATAATAAGCAGATTCTTTTCGTTGATATTCTTTCCATAACTTTCTATTTTTCTGTTAAAAAAAAAAAGTTTATGACGGCTCCTAATATCTGTCGTTTTAATGTTGTTTAAACGAGCAGCAGAGGATTTTTTTTGTTTTGCTTATCATCCCTAATTTCCCAACACATCATGTGCTTACCTTATTCATACTATTTATTAATTCATGGTCTGTATGTTTACACTTCTAAAGTAGGCTTACTCTTCTTTGTTGGAGATGCCTGTAATCATTTGACTTAGTTAATGTTTAATCTGCAGTGGTCAAATGTATTGTCAGCATAACCTTGATTCCTTCAGTTGAGGTAATGATTATTCTTTTTGTCCGTGTCTTACTGTGAATTTTAAGCATAGGCTTTTTACTGGTTTGCCTGATTTGTTTGTAACTAATATAAAGCGTATAACTGAGATATAAAGAAAAAATGGTGGCATTATTTGTGTATTTAATCCTGCCTCTTAATCAACTAAAAATAATAACAATTTTACACATCGATAACTTTTTACTTTTGTACAGGCTGTTGTGGACTCCTATTACATCAACATAACTTGGCTTGTTTATCTTTTGTTGTGTTTTACATTCAATTCTTGATTCCATTTGTAGGCTATATTTGTTTTAATTTTTTTTCTAATGAGTGATTTTGGGCTATTTTCTTGTAGGTTCTTAAATCATTCATATAAGGCTAATAACACTAGACTTAGAAATTGCTTATCATCTTTGTAAATATGCTTCTGTGAAAGATAGTCAACTTGCCTTGCATCTTTTGCAGAGGCTTTGGGGAGCAGGACTTATTCTCATGGTTTACAGTCAGTGCTATTATTAGGTCTACAAAATGGGGAGGTTGTTTAGTTATTTTAACACAACAACTACAAACGCTCAAGCCTTAAAACCAATACCCGGGAAACCTCTTCAACTGCGGCATGTCTGTGTGATGAAATAGGAGAGAGAGAGAGAGAGAGAGAGAGAGGGTGAGAGAGAGAGAGAGAGAGAGAGAGTGAGAGAGGGTGAGAGATAGAGAGAGAGGGTGAGAGATTGAGAGAGAGAGAGAGAGAGAGGGTGAGAGATTGAGAGAGAGAGAGAGAGAGAGAGAGGGGGGATAAGAGAGAGAGAGTAGAGAGAGAGAGGGTGAGATATTGAGAGATAGGGAGAGAGAGAGAGAGAGAGAGTAGAGGGAGAGAGAGTAGAGAGAGAGAGAGAGAGAGAGAGAGAGAGAGAGAGAGAGCGCATCCTCTGCGCCCGCCGGACGTTGGTTCAGACTCTCCAAGGAGGCTGCGATGGAGACAGGATGAAACTGACGGGGTGTTTTTGGGAGGAAAGTGCCCCTGGGGTGTCATTACCTGGCGGCTTTCCGGGGTGTATCATCACCAGAACCGTTTATTTAAGGAAAAAAATGGAGTGTATTTCAATTTTCTCAATGCCAGAGGATTATGGACCATTACAATAACGACCGGCGGTTTCACGGTTTGGATAACTGCCTCTGTACTCTGTTTTTTCTTCTTCGTCGTTTTTAACCTTATTTACTCTTGTCAACACATTTTCTACGCAGACGTGTCAAAACATTTCCCTCTCTTAAAATGTTGAATTTAGCGCTTCCTGGACGTGAAGGATATTCGTGGCACGTCATTTTTTTGTTGTTGGACATGAGGGTGTAAGGTGCACAAACCTGTGGACGGAGACAGTATGATACAATATTTTGACATAAGCGTTATTTTCTGTGTTACGCTCTATTGCGCATGCCTAGTGGTGGATACAGAACGCTGCCCGACGCCACTTCACTCCGTCCTGGCCGTGATGTAGGAGCAAAAGTGAAGGGAGCCGAGGACTAAATAATGCGTTGGCAAAGTGGCAGCGTGGCAACTAAAGGATTCGTCTTTAGATCCTTCGCAAAACGAGATTGTGCCATAAACTGAAGAATGTCAGGGACACCAAATGCAGAGGCTGAAGGAGTAGTCTCCAAAGTGCAAGTGAAAAGGGAGATCAAGACAATCGTGGAGAATTTGGAAACCATCCTGGGAGACCTCAAGGATGTAGCCAAAGAGCTCAAAGAGGTAAATGAACAGGAAACACCATTGCTCGTATGGCACACGTGTTTTGTGATTTCTAGCACTTTCTATGCAACCTTGTCTGAGAAGACATGGGAGGCATGTGCCCACTTCACTGGGGCCCGATGACAGCACACACACACACACACACACACACACACACACACACACACACACACACTCAGTCACACACATATAGCCATGCACCTCCCCTGCACACTAATATATGTGATCATCATCATCAACCAACATGAGAGACATTTGGCACAGGAGGATGTGAGGTGTGAAAGGACAGGACAGCCTCTTCACCCTGACTCACACAGGCTTCAATGAGAAGTGAGAAAAATGTAATCACAATGAATATTTCATGGACAAGTTGGTTCAACCAGGAGAGCACTTTTGCATCCCGTTTCGTCATCTAAATGCTGACTGTTGTTTGCTTGGAATTAACAGAACAGTTGTCTCTCCCTCTCACTCTTCATCTCTCTCAATCGCTCTCAATCTCTCCTGGTGGCTCGCTCTTTATCGTCAAACTCTCATTGTCTTTCACCACATCTGTCTGTATTTATCTCAGCCAATCATCTTCATCCTTTCTTTATCGCTTGTTGTCTGCCGGCTTTCCCCCCTTCTCTCCACGGAAGCCTTAAGATCAAAACTCTCAGAGCTGTCAGATTCAAATCTCAGACGGGAGTGTTGAATGGGAGTCAGGAGGATCTCTGAAGGATTTTGGGATTATATGGAAATACCTCCTGTTTTTGTAAAAAAAAAAAAAAAATGTATTTACAGCAGATTGTTCTGCTTCTGTGCGGGGACATATTTCCTTCACCGCATGTTGCTGCTTAAAATCAGTGTTTCCTCTCATGCCAATCACTGAAGTCCCATGCTGCCACCCCAGTCGTACTAACCTGCAGTCTTACCTATTCTTGTGTTTACATTCCTCTAGCAGCCACACACCAGGCATTTGACCTGCTGTGCTCAACCTCTCGCCACAACATGACAGGCTGTCAGTCTCATGAAAACCTACAGTATTGCTCACAGGGTCTAGTTCTTACATTATGGATGGGTTGTCCACACAGCATCTGTCTTCTTCTGCCTCTACGCTTTCTTTTCTCCCATGTCTCTTAACTTGATCTGAATTAGACCTCTTTTGTGTTTTACAGCCATTTACGGTGTCTCAGAGCGAGCAGCAGAGATTAATGGGAACATGAAGGACGTGTAATCTGCCTATTGTGATTTTCTCTGATGTGCCCCCTTTTTCTTTTTCTTTTTTTTTTAACAGGAAGTTGTGTAGAGGATCAGTTTCTCTGACGCTGCACACACTAAACGCATACCTCAAGGGGGTTCCATTATCAAAGCCGGTGTTTGGGGTATAATCCATTTGAAATGCAGTTATCTGTTATAACTCACAGACAGGGCTGGAACCGAGCCTGGCTGTGAGGAGTGACCCTGCCCAGATGCTTGGCACCGACACTGTCGCTGCCTGGCCTACAGCAGAGGCTGCACACTGGGATACAGATAGAACTTGTGTTTGTGTGCGTGTGTGTGTGTGTGTGTGTGTGCGTGTGTGTGTGCGTGTGTGTGTCACAGTAAACTATCCATTTAAAGACTGGATGGAGAGTTTAGCTCCATTGCATTTTCTGCCCAAACCTTCTATCTTTTGCTTTATCTCACCTTCCCAGTCACTTCTTCCGCCGCTCTCAGTTTCTCTCCACACCATCATCTTCATTTCTTCCTTTTTTTTCGCCACACACTGTTTGGACAAGCTTTTCAAGCCCTTGGAGGATAGCAGTGGGGTTTTTACGGTGGGCTAATGCGCAGGATACGTTAAAAAGGCCATCACCGATTCAGAAAATGAACACGAGAACATTGTCATGTCATGATTATTTCATGACAGCTGTAAAGCGAAATACATTCACTCTCATTTCTGGTGACCTTTTCCTCACTCTTACTGGAAGTGTTTTTCAGCTATGATAAAAATGGACTTAGGCATGCTCAGCTCTACTTATATCCGACATTCTTTGGGCTCACTGTGTGCTGGATCCTCTGTAGTCAGGCGGCCAGTAATAAAATGTCCAACTGCACTTCAGTTCTGGGCATGGAGGCAATAATAACTCCACCCTGGGAAGAAAACCTTCTCCAAAGGGAATGATTTTGGATAGGTCTCTGAAAATAGCTGAAAGAACATGGACATTTTTATCACTTATTATTTCCCAACAGAGTAACTTAGATCTATGTCTGTTGTGTTTGTTAAACTTATTTTTTTAAATAATTAAATCAGATCCCTGCTTGGCTTCTGCTATTTTTACATATTGTTGTAGCACTGCAAGCATAAATGAATGGTAGAGTAACTTTCTCCACTGATGTGTTCTGTAGTCATTCCTTTCTCGCTCTGAGATTGCTGCATTTCTATTGGTGAATATGCATCAAATACAGGTAAGCATCATACTCTGAAATAATGTGTGTTTGTTGATTTACATGCTATGAGAGTGTATGCCCAAGAAGAGCATACTCTTTGTACTGTCTCAGCTGTCTCCTTACAACTATTTCCAGTCTGGTTTTCTGCCTTTGGCTCGGCGAAAAACAAAACAAAGTCCTGCTCCAAAAGTTCTTTAATATCTGCCTATGCAAGCTGTGAAAACACATTTCCTCTTGGAAGACAAAGGACATATCTTTGGATCTAAATATCATCTTTGTAACCAGAGTCCTGAGACAGAATCTCATTGACAATTCCACGGCACTGAGCAGAGCTTTTCTTCCATTTTCTCTTTATTGCAATTCCGTTATTATCCATTTTATGACCTGCAGCCAGCTGTATTCACAAATGACCTTATAGTTCAAGTTTGCAGATTCATTCAAAAAACTCTGAAAGATCTCTGTTTGGGTCATCGCTTTGCCAGAAATATTCACATTTCTCTGTCACAGTGTATTTCTTATGCTCTGTCTCTTTTTACTCCCTGGCACAGTGGGTAAATTATTGCACCGCTGGAACTGATTGTGTTTGCTCCTTAATGAGGTGTTTTTGTGTTTTTTTTTTTTTTTTACAGAGTTGATTTCTGATGAGATGTTTCTTACCCGCTGCTCTTTTAAAAATGTCTTTTCTTTACCTCTCTGTCATACCAAGGTTTATTTCTTGGAATTCATTCATGCCATGATGAATCGTTTCCTGCTCTGTTTGTGAAGAACTTCTCACTCTTCCCTCTTATAGAATTCATGTCAGTGTCATATTGTATTAATCACTCTCTGAATGTTGAGTTGTACTTCACTTTTGCCGTATTTGCACAACTCTTCTTGATCGCCGACTTCCTCATTTTCTGCAGAATATAACAAGCACTTGTGCTGTTTTTATAAAAAAAAAAAAAGGAGATCGACAGTCTTTATTTTTCATATCTGCCTTTTTCTATTTGTTAAACCCTTTGGGATTGATGTGTCAGCTGCTCTCTCTTTTCTTATGCTGAGGACGTATTGTTTATCAGTTCCTGACACTGGTTTTTGTAACATCACTGACAGTTTGGCTTACAGAAAAAGGCTGGTTTCCTTCCTTGTAGTATATCACTTAAATCAGAGTCTGGCAGGCTCATGGGTGTTCCCATAAATTTTTTGCGTTATTTCTTTTCTCCCTGGTCTGGTTGTCATAGAGATATCTCTCTTAACCTTAAATCTCATTAATCAAACTCTTAAATCAAAGTGTAGCTTCCCTAAATTTCATACAATTGAGTCCTCAGTTCAGTCTACATGCACTTGATGAAACAAAGACATCAGCTCCTTACAAGAAGGTATTTTTCAGCTACCACTTTTTGACCCTACGCGTTTCAATCCAGGTCATCATTCTTTTCTCAGTAGCCTGCTGCCACAATGTTTTCATTGCCTGACATAGCTTTAGGTGATATTTCTTCCCCTCGTGGCAGATTGTTTATTCTTCCTGACCTCCGCTGTCACTGTAACGTTTCCTCTTCTTGTCTCCAGGTTGTTCATGACATCGATACCCTGACTGGCGACCTGCAGCTGGAAGAGGACGGACTGACGGACAGCTCCAAGACGGACACGCTCAACTCCAGCTCGAGCTCCACCACCACTACTACCACCGCTTCCAGCCTGGAGAAGATGAAGCTCTTCCCTGATGACTGTATCTTCAAACTACCTGCACCCATCGCCCCGGCCCCGGTCCACCCTCATGCAGTCCTGACTGTACTGAAGAAACCCCACCCTCCCCTACCCCCACCCAGACTCACCCCGCTGAGGGCCGAGGAGCACAACATTAAGAATCTGCCTCATCCAACATTAGTGTTGTCAGGGAATATATCCAAGGCTGCCGGGTCTGTAATGAGGAATGGCGGCGTTTTTCCGTTGAAACCAAACAGGGATTTATTCTCCTCCACGCCATGTTTCATTTCTAATGACGGAATCTCTGAGTCGGGTCTTGTACCTACATTACCCAGACCCATGCCTCTTCTACGCCACGAAAAGAACAAATGCCCCAAGGCCCCTGGCAGGGAATCTCGTGAAAGGGAACGTGTGCGTTTTAGTGAGAAGGTCCAGTACCACGGCTATTGCCCAGACTGTGACCTTCAATATGACGTGGACGACACAGAACTTCACATACAGGCCGAGCTCAACGACCTGAGGCTCAGTCCAGTGCATTGCTGCTCTTCTTCCCCTCCTCCTCCATCTCACGCTCTTCCTCATGACCTGATGTTGGAGAACGGGGGCCTCCCAATGAGCCACAGTTTCCCCCCAACAACGAACACTCCTCTGCCTTGTGTGCCTCCTCACCCGCCTTCCCTAAAGCCCCAGAAAACAATCCTTCGTAAATCAACCACTACCACGGTTTGACGCAGAACCACTTGTTCCGTCTACCCTAAACATTTTTGAATCATTCATAGTGTTTTCCACTTTATGAGTGCTTTCTACTCCAGCTGAACTTTGGATTTCCAAACAGAGGGGAAGAGTTGGAAAATAGGAAACAAAAGGATGGATAAAAAAGGAATGAAACAGAGACAAAGCCATCGCAGCGGGCACTGAGATGAACACAGGGAGATCGGGAAGAAGCGGTAAGTGTTTGTGTATATGAGTGTGTTTCTCATGTAGGGCAAGGGAGGATGAAGTAGAGCAATTCCATGTGTGGATACAAGTTTGTTTGTGTACTGGGTGTACGCATGTGTTTATATTTGAGGACGCATTAGCAGGCGTATGTGTTCAGAGTGTGATGTTTTGTAGGCAGTGAGCATTCACAGGAAAATGTTTGGGGACCTAAAAAAGTTCCAGAGAGACTGCTGACGACACTTAAACTAAATCGTATGTGCCTGTCTGGCAGCTCCTGGTGCTAACGAGTTTCAAATTTAGGAAATTCTTTCAGAGTAGCCTCTAATTTATTCATGTCCTTCTGGATGTAACAAGAAAACCCGCTTCCCTCAGATTTCATCAAAAGCCCTGAAGATCTCCCCCCCATACACTGACACCTACATCTTCAAGAGTAGCTCTCCCAACACTAACACATTTGCATGAATCAAGTCACTGCAGACGCATTGTGACACGGTTACCTTGTCAAGATGAACAATTAGGGTCAAGAGATTGTCAAGTGGGTTCCTACTTAGTCTTCCTTCATCAGTCCCACTTCGCTGACTTGTGAAAGAATCAGAATGAGAAATGAGAGAAGAGTGTCGGTGTCAGGTAGAGCGAGAAGTCTAGTTTGAAAAGAAAAATGCCATTTTGACAGAGGTAAAAAAAATCAGCTATTTCTAATTGAAATTATTTTATATTTCATTTTCTAATAAAAGTCATGTAAACCAACTCAATTCCCATTTCTGTAGAACCCCCTGTTTCATTTACTGTTACATCGACGAGACTAAACGGACAGTAAGCTGATCATTTAGGCAGTAATAATGTAAGTCTTTATTTCCTTAGGGGGGCCGTCAATCAGTGAAATGTCACACCTGCTCAGTATATGTGAGAAGTTGTAGTCTCCACTTTATTGGCTCTTATTAAGAGGCATATGTAATAAAAGCTCTGTGTGTCCTCTGTTCGTGCGACCGCAAATTCAAAATACGTCTGGGAATATATTTGAAATGCGTGTGTCCAAGAATCTGCAATTACTTGTATCCGTGTTTCTGTGCACGTGTCTGCGTTTGTGCATTCATAGGTGTGTGTAAAAGCACATGTCAGTTTGGCAGACTTGGGGAGACAGCATACCCTGGAGTAAGATGAGAATAGTAGCACCTTCCTCCCAGCTATGCCCTTAATTAGCTGCATGAGACTACCAAAGATAACAGTACTGCTTCAGATAGCTTTGTACCAACACTAGCTTTAAAAGCTGTGAGCTGCTGCTGCTGCTGCTGCTGCTGCTGCTGCTGCTGCTGCTGCTTCTGTTACTGCACCCTTTTTCTGGGATAAAAACAGGGAATAAAGATGGAGAATATTTCTTTTTTTGTGTGTGTGTGTGTATTTAGCGTTGTTGGGATGAGAAGCTTAGAGGTTCAGGCTGAGAAAATGAGGGTATAAAATAGCACTCACTTATGACTAAATCCAATGGATGACCTTGCTGGCCTTATGCATCTAAAATCGGCGTCTGGATTAGGGATCAGCGGATATTCAGCCATGAGAAAAATGAGAAAGAGAGTTAGGGGCTCAGAGAAGAGAGAGAGAGGAGGGGGGGCGGGGGGGGGGGGGGGGCAAGAGGACGATGCAGGAAAGCAGAGACAGAGGAACTGTAATGCGGTGGAGACTGAAGCTGATTTGACTGTATTGTGTTTCTTGCTTCTTGGGGCTGCATGTTTGTCCTCAAGATGATTGCTTTCAGTGTAGAACATTCCTGTATTTACTGTGTATTAATGAATCTAAAGGAGTCTGGCAGCAGCATGATCACATACACACTCTCTCTCTCTCTCTCTCTCTCTCTCTCTCTCTCTCACACACAAACACACACACAAACACACTCAGCCTGAGCAGAATGGAGTGCAGCCAGTATCATCGATAGACGCAGCTTATAAGGGCTTTTGCTGTAGTGCACTATGCAATCGACCGAGGACATTGACACAGTGGCATTGTTTGATTAAGTGAGCACATTGAAAAGTAAAGGCTTTGCATATTCATGTCGCTTATTTTTTTAGCATAGCTTTTGAGGTCTTCAGATCAAACACACACAGTAAGATCCCCTCTTTGTTTCTACGTACAAACATCACTGTGCTCTTGCTAACTTCAGTGTTTCTGTGCCTACGTTTTGTTTTTAATTAAAAAATAATCCCCTCCGGACTGTTCGATTTGTTGTCTGTAAGAATCATTTTAATGACTTTCGTTCACCAGCCACCACAGCAGTAAATCTAAAACACACAACAACAACAAAAAACACCTTTATGATGTACACAGGTTACAACACAGCATACGAGAACCAACGTTGATTTAAAAGCTTTGAAATCAGGGTGACACGTGCCGATACTCGTCGGTCAAATAAAAGTTAATAAAATTGATCTTCGTACTACAATTATTGCTGGAGCTTTCTTTTTGACCTTGTCAAGCCTTCACTCTCGTCATGCATCTTGATGTTTGGTTAAGTCGTGCCAGAAAATCTCACTCTGCACTTTCTGAGCTATCAGAGCTGTGTTTACATTTCCTCTTTCCAACCTTTAGAGGCATTCATGGAAAAAAATGCCAGAGGACCTGAACAGAAGCAGCTGTACCAGAACTTTGACTTCATAAAAGAAAGATGTTCTGACTCAGGAACATTAAGCAGAGTTGCCAGAGCAAGGACCGACAGTATATAGAGGCTACTTCCTCATCACAGCATTGTGTTGGCCCTATACAACATGTCCTCCCCACTCTCCCCACCCTACCCAACTCTCTCCACCCACACTTTTCAACTTCTTTCTTCCGTCCTATCAAACAAAGGCAAAGGGCCATAAAAAGCCTTGAAAAAAAAAAATCTGGAAAATGTCTAATCTTACCAGTAGGATCAGACATTGCCAGCTGTAAATGGGCATATATTGCATATTTCATATTTTGAAGACACATTACTGCTGGTACATAATAAAAGTATTAACGATTCAAGCCCTATTCGTGACAGGTATTGTTGCGCTCAAACAATAAATGTCAAGTCACATTCTGTCACATCCTTCTTAACCTTAACAAGGTCAAAGAAGTTTAAAGTATTTATCAGCCATCTCTAATGTGTGCAGAGGGTTATTTGACAAAAGAACACACTAATGTGCGTGCATTTCCGGTGCGCACGGTGAGAAGTGGAAGAACAATTTTGACATTTGCCCAGGCTGACAAAATCACATTGTGAAAATGTGCCCCTGTGATGTGGATACGGGGGTATTTGTTTGTTAAATCCATGACTTGTTATCTGATTGTTCAGCGCTCCTCTGACCACAGGGTGTAGGAGTTCTTCTCTGTTTTGGTAATGGCTATCTGAGCTCCAGGGCTCCAGGCTGCAGAATAAAGTTGTAATGGGCAGGGAGGAGGTGGATCTTCACCGCCTCCATCATGAGTCAGAACTGACTCAATTGTACTGACCTACTCCCTACAGCTCAAAGCTCTAGTTCAGAGCCCACCTCCCTCTCTCTCTCTCTCTCTCTCTCTCGCTCCCTCTCTTCCTGTCCTGCTCCCAATGACTTGCGCTCTCTCACCCTATCTTAATTTCTTTCTCTCCCTCTCCTTTCGGATGATGCTTAACTCCCACTCGGCAGCAGCTGTATGCATAACAATCACTCCGTGCACATGTATCTCTATGTACATGTGGGTGGGGTTTCTATTAATAAAACACATCTGACACGTTGTACACCAAACACCTTTGGCAACGTTTCCATACGTATCTTTAATCTATCGCTGACTTGTTTTTCTTTCCGGATCTCCAGCATCTGGCACTTCTTACCTTTGAATCACAAACGACCTTCTGGGGGCGATAAAAATCTACTCCTGTTTGTTATGCACCTGCTGATGTGTGATGGTGTGTGCAGCGTCTCGATTTAAAGCTTTAGTGTTTATGTTTTCACTGACGTCACTCGTGCGACACCTCATCTCATTGGGTTAATAAGGAAACCTGCTGCTTCCATAAGTAATTCTAAACCTCCCCGAGCCGAATACTTAGAGTGATTGATAGTTTGTAAATGTAAACCTGTTGCTCTGATTTGTTGTCCTATTATAACACAATACTCGTGTGTGTGCTAATAGTGCTTCTCCTGACTGTATTGTCTTAATCCCATTTCCCAACCTGGCATGTGCACAGCGTGCAATAAAACCTTGATAAATGTGTCAGAGTGAGACACACATTTTGTCAGTGAATATTAATTAGCTGTTGTTCCTCAGTCTGATTGTTGGTGATGATAGTCTGCCAAGAGACACAGTTGTCTATTTACTCATCCCCATTCTGCATGCATCATTTAATTTAATTTTGGTTTCCCTCAATCCACTAACTTTCATTATGATCATTGAAAATGGCAACGTTACAGGGAGAGCATTAAACAAAACAAAAGCCAAATAACTGTGGCGTCCCGTGCCAGAGGCATTACATCTGTAATGGAGATATTGTATGCTAAGTTCATTAGAATACAAAATAGATATGACCTACATTCCCAAACATCAGAGCATTCAAAAGTAGATCTGGTGCTCACTGGGCATGGATAGTGGCTTGTCCTCTTTATCTGTGACTCAGGCAAAGTCATGATGTGGGAAAGTGTGTGGGCATGTGTGTGTGTGTGTATGTTCTTGTCATAATGTGTGTGTGCACGCTCAGATGCATACATTTTACATGTAAAAGGGGAAAACGTGCATGTTTTTAAATGTGCATGAGCGTGTAAGAAGGCATGCAGCCATGTGTGTGGGGAGACTGCTCAGTGAAACTTGGCAGGCTTTTTGGGGGTGAAGCAAACTTAATCTGAAGATTTCATGCTTGTTTGGAGTTTAAAGTTAGAGGCATCAGCTGCACCTTACACAGGGAAGGTACGCAACTCAACAACAAGATTGGATTTGTACATTAAGAGCCACGGCGGCCCAGATGGGGTCTTCTGCTCATTGAACCACTCCAGTCCAGACCTGACTGAAAAGATGGCAGCTGTTCAAGGAGGGACTCGAGGTTCTGAGATGGGTTTTTTTTTAACCCATAGAGGATAAATGACTGTTTCATGACTTGTGTATAAGTATCTGGATGGTTTTCTGTGTGCAATGATACATATATATTTTTGATTTTGCTCAGTAAAAATCACCTCACTGTGCTGTTTCAGTTTTTTTTCTCCTCTGTACATTCAGATTCTCAAACTTATGTTCTTCCTCTTTTTCCTCTGCAGGGCCCATTGAGATACAGGAGAAGGGACGCTTGTGTCATACACCTTTCCGCCCTGGTTGATTTGAGGTGGGAGGACCCGGAGCGGAGGCCAATCATCCACCTTTTTTTAATTTATTTTTTTACACAAAGCATAAATAACTCTCAGCCACCAGGAGATCATCCAAACAAATTCCTATTTTGACTTTGAGCGCTGAACACCCTGCAGGCTGAGTAGTGTGCAAGAGCAATGTTACTGTGAATCTAGTTTAGGAGAAAGGGCAGTCACTAAGTGTAAGAGCATACAGTTAGGAGATATTAAGAGTTGTGGAGGTGATATTTTTGTTTCATAGAAATCATTGAATTAATGATTGGAATGCTGCTGAAACCCTATCATCAAAAGTAAAGAGGCACGTTTAGGTGGAGGTAGAGGATGGGGTGAAATGATGTCAGCCAGTATTTCATTGATGTCTTTTGCTCTGTGCATACTCAGATGGAAATCAATAGCGCCACTCAACCAATGGAATTTGCCTTTTAAGAATTGTAATTGCTTGTGTCTGGAGAGCCCGCCAGCTCTGCCTGGGAGCAACATGCTGCTCTGCTGGACTGCAGATAAGGAGAAAACAATACATTGTGCCATACGCACAATAACAGTCTTTTTTTTTCTTTTTCTGAGAGACTAATGGTTTGAAATGAATGGCGATGTGGTCACTGATCTGTGTCCAGACATTATCTCCATCATACATCAAAATCTTTGTGCTCAACTGGCGACATGCAAGCTATGTATTGTTTTTTTTGTTTTTTTGCAGAGATACAGTACAGTGGCATAGTTACAGCTTTAAAGGGTCATTGAAGAAGTAATAATTTGCATCAAATTTTCTTTGTATACAAACACATATGTACATGTTTGATATCTCTATATTTCAGGCATTTTTATACAGAGACTTTAACATTTAAAGAGATGATATTTTTGATATTGTGTTGGATGACTGAGGTATCTTGACGAAAGCTGACATTCCTTAGAAGTACTTTGTTTTCAGCAGGGCATAGCAGGATGAGTTATTTATATGAATATTAAAGGGATGGTGCCCCTGAAGTCCCAAAAATTAAAAAAAATAAAACAAATCTGTGCACAAGTTAATATCTTGTGTACACAAATTGATTATTTTGTGCGCAAAAGTGAGATTATTACTTGTGAGCAGATCATAAATTCCTTGTGTTCACAATATATTGTGTTGTGTGCAAAATATGTTCATGTTGTGCGCACACCTTCTTTTCTTTTACTTTTTGGGATTTCATGGGATGGTGTTTGTAGGGATGAAAAATAAGTGCTCGAGTATTATCACTTTAGAGAACTTTGCAGAGTGGGCCGTGGTTGTGAGAAAGAAACCGTAAGGCGAAGGAGATAAAAGGCGTTAACCAAATACCTAGTTGTGCTTTATCAGACAGCGAGGCATGGAACTGAATGAATGCACGACTGACTCTTCACTTTGTCCTGCCATCACTGTGTTTTTCTATGCATTTCCGTGGAGAGGCTCCAACATGCAGGTAGCTGTGCTCTCTTTGATACACAGTTAAGAAGTATCCCATGTTAATTCCTCAAATGATGTCGGTCAGGTTATTTCTGGAGCCACTACTTGGCAAATATCCTGAGTTTTATAATATTGCTTAGGACAATGAATAATTGGTAATAAGAAACATGTCATATTGTTTTAGTGAAGCACTTGTCAAACCCAGAGTCAACATGACAAATGGAGAAAACCAAATTTAAAGGGCAGAATATCAATCTATGTAGGGGAACACATTTCCATAGGGCATTTTTGG
Source organism: Labrus mixtus (assembly GCF_963584025.1). Classification (NCBI taxonomy): domain Eukaryota; kingdom Metazoa; phylum Chordata; class Actinopteri; order Labriformes; family Labridae; genus Labrus; species Labrus mixtus. The sequence continues at coordinate 23,464,713 of NC_083616.1, forward strand.
ATCAATAAAAGGGTGGGAAATAAATAAAAAATACACACAGCCTCTCTCTACATTCAGACTGGAGGCACCACACTTGTAAACTCCACTTCCTTGTTCTCACTGGACACAGAAACTGAATTCATTAACGAACAAAAAAAACCCTAGATCAATTTTTAAGGTGACTGGAATGTCAGTGGTATTCTGTTGTGTGTCCACAAACTGTTGGAAAATAACCTGTGAGAAGTAAATACCTAACACTTGATGTCTGTGTGTCTGTGTAGATCTTATGTGCTGAACAATCATTTCAATAAGTGTTTATTTCCGGATGTTTTATTACAAACAGAGCTCTTAAAATTCATCTTTCAGAATATCACTGCTCTGAACTGGGTGTCATACAGGAAATGAAACGGACTGCAAATGGTCACCCTTAATCACAGTAATACCGAAAAGCTGGTGTGAGCGAACTTTTCAGAAAGAAAAATACATTCAGCGGCCCCAGCAGCTGCATCGGTTAATTGAAGATTAGTGTGATGAGATAGCTGGCTGGCAGCGCTAAAGACCTCGATAAGATATTCTAATGAATTCATAGTGGCTTGTCAGGCATTCGAACATAGGCTAAACCCAGCCGTTCAATGCTATAAAAATGAAGGACGGGGGTTACAGTAACAGGGCAGTGGTGGCCAAGAGGACAGAGTACCGAGACTGGAAAGTCAAAACATCAAACCCATGAACTGGAACATCTGCATAGGGAAAGTACATGCTTTAGTCTTTGCTGTGGTACCTTTGAGCAAGGCATGAAAAGTAGAAAAAGTCTGTGGTTGAGCAGGATAGCTGTAAGCAAGTCAGAAAAACAAAATGGGCTATATTGTTTTTTTTAAAGGTTTATCTTTGGGCTTTCTTATGCCTTTATTTAGAGAGGACAGTGGATAGAGGCGGACATCAGGGAGAGTGAGAGTGGGGAATGACATGTGAGGAAAGGAACCAAATGTCTGATTTTGAATCCAGGGCGCCCGCTTGGAGGACTGTAGCCTCTGTACATGGGCTGCACACACTAACCACTAGGCTACCGGCACCCCAAAACAAAATATTTTATGATCAATTAATCACAACTTTTTTTAATAATTGGCGCCATTGCTGATGTATTTTTCCACCCCAAAGCAGCATTAAAGGAAACAAAACATTAATTTGTAATATAATTAATGTATTAGTGGAATTCATCCAATTCTCTGACTGAACTTCTTTGACCATTAAGGAGCTGAATTATCATAGTGAACAGAATTATAAACTCGAACTCAAACGCATGCTCCTTGTGGTATTTCTGTAGTTTTCACCTTAGACTTTAAAATGCTGTTGTCGGTTTCCAACATATTTTGTTCATCCTGCAGATGGAAAAATGATGTCCAAATTATGTCCGTCACTTTCTGCCACAGCAGATTCAATATAACAAAGCTCCTTTCAAAAATATGATATATTGAGGAAGTCTGTGACATTGGTGCAGAGCTTCTCTGTTTTCAATATTATCCAACATGCTGGGGTAAGCACAATTGTTTCACAGTACATTAAGTATGCAGTGTGTAGCTTTATTAAAGGAATATGCAGAAAAATATACTCAAAATAAAAATCAGACTATCTACAAATACTTTAAATATCAAAGCATCAGGATAAAAACATAGGGCAGGCCTACATTTTATCTTGGCCAACTGGGTTGTGCCATGTAGGATAATTGAATAAAATAACCTAAATCCTACAGTCATTACTTGACTAAATGTCAAGTAGTTTCTCCATCTTACAACTTTTTTTCCTCTTATTTTTTTCAGTTCCAGTTACTTTTGATACCTACAATTGGTAAACAAAATAATTATTGTGTTAGGAAGTATAGAGTAGTCATAGAGACAAACACTCCACAAATAGTTAAAATAGAGTTTCTTTCACCAAATCCAACACTTGTTGCTTACATGCCAATTAATTCATAATTATAGTTCCTAAATAACATACAGCAGCTTTCTTTTTTTCATGTCAAGTATCGTTTTCTTTTTTTTTGACGGGGTCGCAGGCTTGCAAAATAAAATAACTTACGGTCGCCGAGAGGGTCAACTGTGCTGTCTGACTTTTACTTGAAGTACAATTCTCATGAAGGTGTGCATGAACGTACCACATATCCCTATGATATAATATATTCATATGTACTGCAAGCTGTATATCTAGGCCTACGTGCAAATATGCTTCATAAAGTAATGTGTTACAGTTCCATCTGGTTCAGTTACAGTTCATTCAATATTCACTCATCTGCAATAAAGATTTGGATCACAATTTACAGAAACACTTGAGTAGCATATAGGCATTGTACCATAATTTTATATACATGCCAATGCAACCTATTTGCATGTACTTTGTTCTATTCTAAAAATAATAATAAAAAGTTGTGTTTGATATTAATAAGTGATTAGTTATAAGTAAATATATGAGTTATAAGAAGCAGCATGTGAGTACAGTGAACAAAGCATATAGAACCCGAGTCTCGTAACGTTATGTTTACAAATGTTTATTTGATAATTCTTAATTATTATCTAAAAAGTCATAAGCATGTCCATCCATCCGTTCATGCAGGTGTAGCCTCTGTAGACTGTGTAGCCGCTGGGTGCAGCTGTATGAAGTGCCACCTTTCCAAGGGCAAAGACAGGGTGCGCTTGTTTTCCTTTACCGCACATCCGGATCTAATCGGTGTCACCATGACGATGGTACGGCTGCAACGATGACCCCGCCCACTCAAGGTGGCCACAAACGACACAACACGCACGCTCCCTGCCCGTCACGTGACATGGACGAAAGGAGGAAAAAGGAAAGGAGGAAGAAAGAGAGATAAAGAGAAGGGAGAAGATATTATCTACCCGGCAGGAGAAGGAGTCTCCTATCTAAAGGTAACACCGTTGAAATGTCATAAACTGTGAGCTTAATTCACCGATAGTGTCTGACTGTTGTGTTCGCCTGTGCACAGCGGTTTGGTGAAAAACGCTGACGCTGGATTCACATTAGTATTCAACAAAAGTGGGCAGATGCGTGAAGCTGTTTTTCCACAGAGGCTCAAGTTTCAGAAAATGTTCATTTGCATTCTCACGTTGAGGAAACTTTGAATGTAAATGAGGTCGTGGTTAATTCTCGTAAGTTGCCGATGTGTCACTCACATCGTGACCACTGGTCAACCAGACTGAATCACTGGTGCAGACACGATTATAGCTCGTAGAGGTGGAAAAAAAAAACAACAACTCATCTGTAACTCAGCTCTTAAAATAAGTGTACCAACGACTTCTTTACACTGCAGATTTCCCCTCAGACTTGATATAAGCTAAGCCAAAACACAGTCCTTGTTGTCGTCGCATGCAGTTTGTGCAGTGATAATAGGTGTGTAACATCTTTTCTCTTTCAGCCTTTCGGTTGGAGACGAAGGGGGAAAAAAAAAAGGGACGATGGGAGGAGGTTTGTTAAGTTATAAGATCCAGATGTGATGGGAGGACATGTCAGCTGGATATGAGAGAATAACGTGAGTAATTCATGTACCATAATGTGCAGATAGTTAGATTGTGTTGATAAAGTGTGATTGAATTAAAAAAAAAAAAAGCACAAATGTTAAAGTTGGAAAAACAAAACTAATATTTAAATGTATTAACTTACACCACTGTGTAGCCATACTCATCCAAATAACTAATTTATAATCGATTTAACTTGGATTAGTTGTTGCTTATACAGAGGGAATGTCTGAGCCCTGCTTTACAGCTGATCATGTGATGAAATGGCATAAAATTCCACCGTTTTTCCTCTTGTATAAGTTTGCTTTGAAAGCCGGCCTACATTAGCAATGGGGAATGACTTTGCAGTGGGTCTTTTTTTTTTTTTTACTTCTACTATACTACTTTTGTTCCACTTTGGCAAAGTTATGTCACCTGTACCATGTCTGGTTGAATAAAAGTGAAGTATGAGGACTTGCATGATTGCACAGGGAGGGGAAGATCGAGTGTGTTTAACAAACATTTGCTTCTTTATTTGTCCATGTCAGTTAAGTAACATGAAATATGAAATATTCTGTTGTCTTCTTCTTCTTCTTTTTTTATAGGTTAATATTGAATCTACTGAGGTGAGGAAAAGGAAGAAAGATGAAGCTGAACGAGCGCAGCGTGGCACACTACGCCACCTGCGACTCACCGCCTGACAAGACTGGCTTCCTTTTCAAAAAAGGTGAGCGCAACACAGCTTATCACCGGCGCTGGTTTGTCCTCAAGGGCAACATGCTCTTCTACTTTGAGGAGCGCGACAGCAAAGAGCCCATTGGCGTCATCGTCCTGGAGGGATGCACGGTGGAGCTGTGCGAGTCGGCTGAGGAGTTCGCCTTCGCCATTAAGTTTGACTGTGCGAAAGCGCGGGTGTACAAGATGGCTGCTGAGAACCAAGCGGCCATGGAGTCCTGGGTGAAAGCGTTGTCAAGGGCCAGCTTTGACTACATGAGGCTAGTGGTAAAGGAGCTGGAGAGGCAGTTGGAGGAGATCCAGGAGGCTGGAGGATCTAGCTGTGTTGGGGCTGGAGCTGGAGGCCTGCAGGTCAGGTCGAAGACCTCCAGGCGAAACCAGGTGGCACGTTCCAGGTCAGGAGCATCCTCTTCCTCATCTCTGTCTTCTGTGTCATCATCACCAAGTGCTGCTACCATGTCAGGCCCCTTCTCTGCCCAGAAGTGCCTCCAGGATGAGGGGCAGCTCATCTCCGAGTGCTCAAAGGAGAACGGGGTCACATGGAGCAAACCACAAGCTGCCTTGGCAAACGGCTTTGTTGAGACGGCGTGCGTGGCCTGGGAAGCCTTCGGAGACTCTGGGAATAACACTGTGACTGGTTATGGCGGTGATGGGGCGAGGGCTCCACCCGTTCCACCCAGAAGAAGAGGAGCTTCTTTGGAAAGCCCCGTCTCCCCAGGAACCAGCTGCTTCTCCAAACTCCACGACTGGTACGGGAAGGATGTGGAGGAGCTGAGAGTGCAGTGGCTGCAGAGTCAGTAAACTAACAGAGATGGATCGTCACTTTTATTCCACAGTCCAATCATTCCTTTTAAAACAGCCTGCAACATTACAGACTCCCAAGTGAGTGTCATTTACAAATTACAGTCTTATAACCAATTGTGAAAAACAAGAGAAAAATGGAGATTGATTCGAGATCTTGTCTGGCACAGGAGAATCAATCCGTCTTAAACATCAATACTATCCACTGTACAATCATAGACATCATAAAAAAAACACAAAATATGCTTGATTTTTTTTTTCTTCGCCACAGTTTTTCCTGAATGTTAAATGCCAAGTACAATTAAAATGAGAAAGTCGTTTTTAAAACGATGTCATTAATGAAATGTGTCAGTGTTTATGACAAGATGCCAAGAGTTTGGCTTTGAATGACCTTGTAGCAGATAATTTCTTATTGCTTGATGATTATGTTGCCTGTACTTAATTCAAGATTTATCTTCTCTTTTAGCTTCCAAACATACTTGTGGCATTACTTTGGCGTCCAGTTTAAAGGTGCTCTATGTAGATTTGATAGTGATATTTGAAAATTGGAGAAGTGAAACAATTATACGCTATATTTTGTGAAATTTATTTTGTTAAATCTAAAGATATAGCACAAAATGGATAGGTTGATATAGTGATACCTTGACTGCAGCAAACATTGGAAAAGGCAATGGAGAATCCTTTAGCTGTATGATGCCCAATGTTTTCCTTTTCTTGAGAGAGAGAGAAAAGAAATTCAATATTTAGCAGGTAAGCCAGGAAATTGCAAGAAGCAGTGGGATGATAACGATCTTTAATAAAAACAAAACAGCATTTTGAGTTTCTTTCAAGCTTAAACAACCTTAAACTGTGACGTTGATTTAATACATTGACCTGAAGAGAAACAGGGCTGATACTCTTGGGATGCAAAGTGTTGTGGGTGAACATTAGTCCAGCTTCTGCTCCATACTCCCGCTGGGGCACAGCACAGCCAGGGGGGCCCCGTGGCTGCTAAGGTCAGAGCATCCTCTCTACAGTCACTGGGGACTGTGGTGGGAGCTGGATGCCCTGCTCACAGCAACACTCTAGTATTTTTAGCTCTTGTTAGCCATCGGCCAGATGATGCCATGTCATAAGAATGCTTGTCACTTACTTCTCTATTGACTCTTGTATTTTACATCCTTCACTTTACAGGGCATAACACTTGCTTTAATTATCCTTAGAATTCATTTCAAATGATGTAATTGGATCATCTTCAATTGCCGTTGTGCATTTCATACAGCTGGTTTGTTTGTTACAGCTGGTTTATCTGAGTGATAAAGAATGAGTGTTAGACTACTCTACTGTAATGTATGTGAATATATAACCTCCTGGTTTGTGTCTAAATATTTTCTATTCCATGTTGGAAATTAACACCAGCAGTTTGGCAAAATGTACAATTTCACTCACTGTATATCTTTATCCAATCATATCATAACTTAACACTTTTGTTTTAATGTGCCTTATTATTTTTACGACTCTTTTAATCAAACTGTTACCTTACTACAGCGATGGGAGGGTTTTGACTTTTCCTCTTTTTTTATGGTGACTGTTCTGCTGTTTTGCTTTCGTGCTATAGCTCATGTCGTTGCAATCACTTTTTGACAATGGCTCTGTTCCTTCAGTCTGCATCAGTGCACAGCTCTGCTATTACTGGTGTACACTTGGCTTGTAGAAACGACACTGTGGTTACAGCGGTTTCACAGCACTATGTTTTTCACACGTTTTATCCAAAATGATGATTCCAGTGCCAATTTTATTCATTCCAGTCAGAAAATAATTATTGTATTAAGGATGACATTTCTGCTCTTTAGTTTTTTGATGTGATACTGAAAGGAATTTGTGAATGTGTCAAATAATCATATAAATGAGAATGGTATCTACCTTTGTTCAGGAGTGCCAAATGAACAATGCAACCTAAGTGCACAATAAACCTTTTTATCTATTGACTTACACAATTATGGTAAAGATTCAATGTTATAGTACCAAATATGAGAATTATTTAAAATGACCAATAATAATAAACACATTGTCCTAATATGGTACTATAAAGATGAAAACAAATCAATAAAAAATTATAAATAAGTTGTTAGCAGTTACGTTTTCTGTGATATCTGAAGTAATTTCATTATTCATTTTACAGATAAGTATTGCTTGTAACCAAGTTGAGGGTCACCTCAAATGTATTCTGTTCTACTCACACATTCTTGGTGCTGTTCAGCCTCTCTGTCACCAGGTGTCGCTGTGCCACAGCTTTAAGCTCTACTTTCAATCCCTTGAATGTAGGACCAATGAAAAGACACATTTTAGCTACACAAACAGCTGCTTTCTTATTTTTGTTGATAGAGGTTAAAATAAGTCTTTGGGTTATATTGACTTATTTATCAACACTTTTCAGTTATTCAACTGCACTATCCGCTAAACCTTTTTCAACTACTTTGAATTTAACTTCTGTTTCATTGACTGCATTATTATTTAGCTAGGTTTAGGAAGAAAACTGGATAAAACATTTGAGGTCTCATCATTACTTACATGACCTATCGTTAAGAAATTAGGCCAACATAACTACTTGCAATTTACTGAGGCCTTTATGGAACACCAAATACTTAAGATAACTTATTGGATTTGATACTGATTAGCTTATCACAAATTGTGTGCATTTCGATGAAAATATTACTTAATGTAATGTACAATTTCACAGTAACTTGTGTTTTATTCATTTATGATTGGAGCACTACTTTTTGCATCATTTTATTTTGCATTCGATAAAAGTGTGACTGATTCAAACTGCTTCATGTTGGCCTAATGCCGAGTATGTGGCCTAATAATGTGACAAAATTGCAAAGGAAGGCAAACCTAAGTTTATAAATGTTGGATTGAGTGATTAAACATTTCCCTCTAAAATAGTTACGAACTCACTCTCCACCACTGATCAAAAGTATATTTTGAATTACATCTACAACAGACAGATACATAATAAACACGATGCTTGCATGTTGAAGCATCAGTTATAATATTTATATAGTATTATTGATGTTATACTTATGGTATGTTCTCACCAAGCAACTGATTGGACAAGAGACATTCCCATTGTTCTCAGAATACAACACAACTGGGATTATTCACTATATGTATCACTCTGCATCAGCCTGGTTTCCTGACACCTGTTCATTAACATCACATTTAAAAGTCTTATTCTTGATTGAATAAAGTTGGTACCTCTAATTCACACAACATACTCTAATTTCACTGGTTCCATGATTCAAACTTACAAATAAATGTTCATACTTAAATAACTGCTCAGTGGTAACCATTAAGTTGTGGAACTATAGTTACTAAGTGGAGCAAAACATTATCAATTTTTAATGTATTTTTTTTGTGATCAATTTTTTATTGAAATTTTACACAAGATGCTTATACACATGAGCTTCAATGACAGAAACCAAAGACAGCATCATCAAACATACAAACTATTTACAGATCGCCGTTGCCTTGATGAGGAAAAATATACATAAAATATAAAACAAAGACAAAATTACTGAATGAAATTATGATATGCATGTACACACACACACACACACACACACACACACACACACACACACACATATATGTATATATATATATATACCCATACACACATATGCACACAAAATAAAACCTATAGAACAATAAATAAAACGAAAACAAATAAACAGATTTAAAAAATAATAATAATAAAAAAAAAATAGTAATTCAACCAAACAATTTATGTATTTATTTTTCTATATTTTGTATACTATAATTGTGGAACTGTTTTATGAAAGTAATATCACACTCGTGGTGAAGATTTTGTACTTAATATGAGCTCGCTGTGTCATCTTAATTCAGAATATTGTTTCCGGTATGAGCCCTTATGGAGCTCTTATTTTGAAAAGCACAGCCGGACACTGTGTCGTGTTTTCGCTGACTTGACGCAGGGAGCTGGACCGCGGCACATTTTTGACAACGGAAATGAGGAGTCGCCACTCTTCCAGCGTCAAGTTCGTGGCTAAAAGTTTTCATTCCTCTTTTTTTTTTTCATTTACTTTGAGGAACCGTCAAGGGCACTCACAATGAGAGAGGCAGCTACGAGCTTTTTGTCACGCAGCTTCTCCTCCGGTGTCCAGTTTCTTTTGCTCCTCGCCGACGTCGTTTTGAGTTACTTTAGATGCTTCTCGACACATTTCCGTTATGCGAAGTCCAACTTGTTGGTTAGTCGTCGTGCTGCGGTGGGTGCCCGTCCGAGATAACGGAGAATGTGAGTATGTTGTCAGCTTTTGTTACCTTTTAAATGTTAATGTGCTTACACCAGTACTAAACTAGTTATTACTGTGCCCTCATGGGGCGAGAACCCCCAAAAGACAGAGCACAGGACTATGTGGACATGGATTTTCATCACGAATAATCGTCCAAAAGTGGCCTCTGGTAGCTCTTAAGGGCTTAGTGGTTGTGCTGATGAAGACTTTTCTCTGTCCAAAAAGTAAAGTTTCTCTTAAGATAGAGTCCTGTCACACGACCTCAGCCGGATTTTGTGTCCTTGAGCTGCTAGGCGACACATTAAAGAGGATACTTTGCACAGAATAAGCACTCAAAACCTGCTTTATTTGCAACTTTTTTTGAGAGAGAGAGAGAGAGAGTGCTTGCATTTCGGTGTCATTTTTCCCCCATTATTTGGCGCAAATCAGTCATCGATGGTCGCCATGGTGATGTCGCAATTTGAACCCTGTTATGACTACATGTGAATGTGCCATATCAGGGTCTGGACAATTAACAAGTCGAACAACCGACCTGTATTCCCCGACTAATAACAAGCACATTATTAGTTGTTCTGCTGGGATTTGAACGTTATTGCAGGTGTTGCAGACCCTACAGGTTATGTATGTTGCTCACGCCTGAGTGTCGGTGGTCACCCCTCATGACTTGATAACAGGAACCCCACATGGTTTCACAATACAGGACTATCTGTGTGAGTAGCAGTAAATCAAACCTGTGTGTGTGTGTGTGTGTGTGTGTGTGTGTGTGTGTGTGTGTTTTGGAGGAGATTTATTTCTATTCATATCTGTCTATATGTGTGTCCTGGTGTGTATGCAGGTTTGTGTAAAGAAGATTATTATTTCAAACTAATGTGTTTATGATTTGAAACTCTGAGTACACTCAAAGTATACTTGCTTTCTGTACATGTTATTGATATTATTATATATTATATTATTATATTAATATTGATATTAACGTAAACTTAAAGTGCCTTTTTACAAGAAAAGTAGTGTTTGAAACTCTGTCGGAGTAAAAGTAAACAAGTAAAACAATAAACAAAAAAAGTGCTTCTTACCTTCTCCTTCTTCTTCTCTGATGCATTTCTATAAAATGAATATAACGGGACTAAACTACACCCATCCAATCTGATGTTAGGACTACTTAACATCAGATGTCTGTTTGACTAGCAGATTTAGTTTCAGAAACATAAATTGAGACACAAATCAATCTTTCTGGTGCTACAGCTATAACTTAAATAAATAGGCTATGCGTGATGAAGTACTTTTTGTCTATCAAACCTGACTTCCTTCTGTTACAATTAGCAATAATGTACCGGTATGTTGAATTCCCAGTACACCCATGCTGTTACTTAGCAAGTGTTGGGCAAATAAGTCCTATATATAAACATTATACCTCTACATGTATAACTACTGTATAATTACTGTACATCTAATTGTTCAAATTTATTTTGAATTACTTATTAATAATAAATCAACTAATTGTGGCAGCTGTAATTTTGGTTTAGTAGCCTACTTAACTAACATAGTTTTATTGATTACAGTCAATGAGAAGTCTGTATTGTAGCTTATACATTCAGTTAAATACCACATCAAATTTTTATATTGCCATAAATATATTGTGTATACTTTTTGCAACATTACCCACAATGGACCTAATACATCTCAAGATATAGCAGTGAACATTTTGTCTTATTGCATCATATGTCTTCTTGTAGCACGCCCTTCCAAAGTATCATCCGGTCACCAGGTGTGCCTCATTTCCAGGCATTCTCTAAAAGTTTATCTTCTACTGTAGACACATAAAAACATGTTTTTATGGTACATTTACCTTCTGAAGTAATCCCAGCACCAGGTTGAGGTCAGCATTCTTTGTTTTTTCAGTCATTGATATGTGACAGTTGTAACACCTTGAATCACTGAAGCACAAAGACAGAAAAACATGCCTCCAGGGGGGAAGTAACACCAGCTTGGTGCACATAATATTTTCCATGGAGGATTGTCGGCCCCAGACAAAAGGTTGCCTATAATTTAAACTACCCTATTTGGTATACAGTTGCAACCATTGATGAGGAATTCAAAAAAGTGTTTACAGACTTCCTTAGTCTCTCAAAGTTTGGAAATGTCATTGCTGTCGTCATTTCTCCTTTTCTCAGTGATATAGATAAGTTAAATTCTGCCTGTACAAATAACGAATACATAGCGTAACATAAATATAGTAATCATATAACTGCTCTATCATTAGATAATTTCTGCCCTACATTTTCATCACCAAGCATTCTTGGACTTTCCCAAGAAAGGGGGATGACACTTGTTCGGCATGAATATAATAGGATTTTCTCCAACATGACATGATTATGTTGTTGGGGGATTTTATGCACCACAAATCAATATTGTCTTTGTATGTCTGAAAGATTTTTCCCTGAAAGAAAAGACTGAACTTGCATGGAATCCCAACATTTTCGTAGTTATTTTATCAGTGCTTTTTTTGGCTCTGTGAATATTTGGTCATATAAAAATGCAGCAGTTCTTAAAGATGTGAAAAAATAAATAATGGACAGGAACCTTGGTTAACAACTGTGACTCAGACAGTATCATGGTTCCAAGTCGATGTTATCAGAAGCCAGCTCTGCTTCCTACCTCAGGGGTTCTAAGAAAGAGGAAAATAAAGGAGGGGGGAAGGAAGAGAGGAACCGTGGAGATTAATTTTCAGACAGACAGGAGTAGAAATCCTCATGAGAAGAATGACCGAGAAGGACGGAAGTCACAAATTAGGGCAGAAAATGGGGCACATTAGGGCAGAAAATGAAAAAGAAAGCTCTTTACTGGTGTCAATAAGGGCATTCTACAGTGTAACACACATGTTTTCTAGCAGTTTGTGAGTCTTTATGTGAGATGTGACTCGAGAACACTTGGCCACCCAGACAGCTAATCCTAAAAATCTCAGCCTTAACTCTGGACTCACACCACACACACACACACACACACACACACACACACACACACACACACACACACACAGAGGAAGGAATACAGTGGGGTTAAGTTTGCGTGTGTGTGCACGCTTTGTGCAAGCGTTTGGGTGGGGGGCAGACATGCATGCCTGTGTGTTTTTCTCCAAAGCAGCAATAATTAGAGGCTGTGTGTATTTGTGTGCGTTTACTCCAGTGCTCTCCAGGCCCGATTTAGCTGCAGCAGTGTGAGGATGTTGTTATAGGCTCTTGGTATGTATTATTAGATTCATTGATTATCGTATGTTTCTGTGTATTTAAACACCAAAGATGAAATGTGGGGTTGGTTTATAGTGTTGATTGTCCAAGTTGTCCATTTAAACTTTTCTGAAGAAAAAAAGCCTGTGGTGGTGACTTTCAGTTTTGGTAGCATGAAAGGAGAAAAGACGAAGGAAGATGTGGCTGATAAAGATCAATAACCATCATGCATATTATCTTGACTCTTAAATTCCAATGCCTCAACACAGGATTTTGATTTTTTACACAAATACCTTTTAACTGCCACGAGTCAATTATACCAAGCTACACTTTACCACACAACAGCCTGTATGGGTTAGAGCTGCTGCTGCTCTGATCCAAACACACGGCTCATTATATCAATGGATGCTTGCTGTGATGGTTACAAGCAAAACCGTACAGTTTTTTTTGCATTTCCTAGGCCTTTGAAAAATCTAATATAATACTGTTTAATGGAGCAGTTTCAGTTTGTACCCAATGGTATCGAGTTTAGATACCAGCCCTCGTAGTTAGAGCTCATGGATCTTCAAATGTGAGGATTTGTTGCTTCTGTTATTTTTAAAATCATTAGCTATTGCCAGTTGTTCAGACAAAAAAAAAACTGAACACAGCACATTGACTATAAACATTTTGAATGCTGTGATTTCACAACATGTTATCAACCAAACAACTGTTCAATTAAATGAAAAAAAATAAGCAGCTTCCCACATGCATACAATGTTTTTGTTTTAGTTCCTATGTCAATAGCAGAAATGCAAGTCACGTAGTTGAAGTGAAAGTAGGAACACAGATTCTCACATGCATCATGTCACATATAAGCTCTAAAACAATACAAAGAAGTACAACAAATGATTCTTGGCAGATTTTGTTGTGACATAAAGGGGTGTTTTTTTTAAAAGTGTGAACTCACTAAGCTCATCATTAGTCCCAGTGTGGAAAAGTTTATAACTCCTGAATTTATCTTCCAGGAAGCCAGATGCCAGCTGATGATTCACAGTTGAACAATGCGCCTGAAGGAGTCAATTACCTCCTACCTCAACCCCTCAAATAACACCTACACACTTACACACACACATATACAATATTTAATATTTCACATCTTTTAATATCTCACATCTTAATCATAGTTCTTCAGAATGAATCATAAAGACATCATGAGTAGTGATGACTCATTCTTAAAGTGCTTTGTGGATTTCAGGCAGAGATTTGTGTCGTACTCTCCCCGGCTGGAACATTTGAGTCTGCAGAGCTTGAATTGGCCGAATTGTATTGAATTGACTCGACCAAGTTGTGAATGATGGATTGTTGTTTTCTGCTTTTCAGAAACTGAGCCTGTATTTAAGGCTTCCAGTAATATGTTGAGGTCAGCTTTTGGTGGCTTTGTTGCAAAGAGACAACATCTAACTGTTGAGTTATTCAGTGTATGTGTATTCAATGTTCTGTATGGTAAACAGTCTATCTTTGTTTATTATTCTGGGGTTTAAAATGTGTTTGCAGGACAAAATCAGACATTTTTTCTGTATTACAGTGAGCGTGGTACATTAGACAATATGATTTTTGCGAAGTGTCTATTGGTCATATGGCCATTGGCCACAATTTAATAATTTCCCAAAATATTAAGATGTTTGTGTAAATGTGTTTACGTAGGACTAATTGATGCTATAGACCAACTATTAATAAATGAATTAAGGAAGTCATTAATGAACAGATCAGTTGACTTCCCATAAAACTTGATAATTATTATCACTTAGGTTAGGAATCGTATTCTAACGGTATGACACAATGATGCAAGGCCCAAAATAAGATAAAGATGCAATTGATGTTGTTTTTGCAAGATAATTATACAACGATATATCTTGATTCGTACACTTCAATTTGATGTTAGATTAACTTCTTACCATGCTTTGAAGATTAACTTATTTTAACCACTGCCCAACAGTATCCTGCTGTCAACTTCCTCTTTGGACAATTACGGTACTTTTGTTCACGTTACCCTCATTCAGGTCACAAGTGCCACTGTGAGGAATCATTAGTGACATGCTGAGTCAAACTGGCAGGAGAATCTGTTTGGGGCACAGTACTTTTTAAAATTAAAACCTAAATTTTTGACACCAGGGATTCGATAATTGCATCACAGCAGTCAGGATGACAATATCCTGATGTATCAATATATGGCATCTAGTTTTCATCATTCATAAAGAGCCTTAGCTGAATTTACGGAGTTTAATCTTTGCACAATTATTTCCCATAATTTGGCAGGCTGTAAACTTTACAAACCCAGCCGAAAAATGATTACAAACCACAACAGAAGCTGTGATGGAAGCTGAGAATGGGGATAGAAACAGAGGGCAGCTTGACACCTGACAATGTGAGGCAGAGCAGCGTCTCTTAGTCTGAAGGCTGCTCCAAAACTATCTGCTCACGTGATAAAACAATGAAGAAGAAAAGCATTTAGTTATGGTGTTGCACTGACAGGAACTAACAGTAGAAGCATCTCATAAGAAGTTAGATCTGTTTTACTCATACTTTTTTTTTTGTCCATACCGCTCAGCCCTAAAAGTTAGGTTTAAGAATTGATAGCATGGTGTTATGAATGAACGAACTGCATAAAAAGGGACAAAAAGACAGGTTGTTTTCGGTGCCTGACAGTCACTAACTGACCGGGTTCCCTTCGTCTTTTTTCTCCGCACACATTAAGTGTATCCATACAGCCATAGCCAAATCCTGAACTTGTCTGTATTCATTTTTTGCCTGTCATTATGTCTCTGGGAGCCCTATATTTTAGTATTTCCTTGACATGCCAGGGTCTGTCTTTGCAGGATAATGATAGACTGCAGGCTGTGGAGAGACGTTTTGTCATTGGTAGCATGCAGGACAGCTGGAAGGATGCTTGATGGTGAGAATTTTACTTGGTTATTGAAAATTACTAGACACATAATGATCATATGCTGTATATATTCTGTTTTCTTTTTAAGATTAGCCCTAGATGTCCATTCTACTGCAGTAGAGCTGGTAAAAGTGGTCTTGATCCTCGAACATACAGTTGATTTCCGACTTGAAATCCTTGACTGTGCTGAACAATTTCCTTGCCGTCATAGATCCAGCCGCTCTTGTTTAGTTTTGCCTTTTCCCAACCTGCCTCCCTCTCTCCGTTCCCAGGCCTCAGGAAATGGCCAGAAAGCTGCCGGGCTTTATTTCTGTGCGTCTTAAGAATAGCAGCATTGTGTTGTGTTGGAGCCTGCATTGTTGTGGGAATGTAGGACAGAGCTAGGGAATACTCCAACCAAAACAAAAACCCTATGGTACCCAAAAGTATTCTGCCTACACATGAGAACAACAAAATGCATATGCAATACAAAAGATCAGTCTTTGCTAGCTTACAGCTAAGAAGAATACCACTTGTTGTTTATCAAACGATAGATGCAAAACAAATTGATCTAGTTGGTTACAAGCATGCATATTACTAGTAGATTTGCTCTTTGTCATTGTAAAGCACATATGAACACCTTTTTGCATCACTATTTTCTCTCTAAATACATCTAATTTCTGCTTCCTGATTGTAAATATGGAAGTTACTATTCATGAGTTACAATCTTATTAAGCATTGATATGTTTTGTGGTTCATCTACTAATTAACCCGTACCGAACAAAACGTTTTAGATTCAAGCTCAACAACTTCCTAGTTTACTATCAATAAGAGAGAATTTGGAGCATATTGAGAGGAAAACACTTTTTATGGCAATTAGTTATAGTCATGCACAATTAAGAATAGAAAAATGCTTTACAATGTATAATAAAGAGTCAGTATTATTCAAATACACATCATTTTAAGTACCAAGTTAACACTGAAGAAGTGTAACCTAAGTGTGTTACTGAAAAAAGTTTCTGATTTAGAAAAGAAGCTTTTTCTGCATTAGTGAATATGTTCCCCAAAGCCATGGGGATAAGGGCATCAGCTCCTCTAAATGCCAAACTTGGAAGATTAAAGGTTGTTCTCGCCCCAGAGCAGTGTAGTGTGGGATATTTGAGCATTTATTTCTCTTTACATAATGTGTTAAACAAACTGTTTGATGTTGTTTCTTCTCATTAAATAACTATGACCTGTACTTAACTTTGACAGCAGACATATTTAACGGTATTGATACCTGTGTAGAAAAAAAGTTGTTTCCTTTATTGATCCATTTTTCTTCGCCGCAGACTTGAACTGAGTCTCACCTCTGTTGTTTTACCCTGAATCAGCTGATGCTCTCCTCAGGCTATGGGAAGTTAAGGTTATCTAAGCTGAAGTCGTCTCATGTTTCAGCCCAACTTCCTTCTTTACAGTATGTGCTTCAATTATGTAAGCCATGTGCGTCTCGCATTCTGCTCTGTTCATTATCAAAGCTCTTTCACATCTCACTTCACACAAACAGGAACACTGTATCTGCAGGTCCTTCTTGTTTGGGCCCTTTTCTTCTTTCATGTTGCTGATCAATCTGAACTTTTAGCTAAATCTGTTGGACTGGTTGTTGGTTATGCTAGTTCTGCATCATACATTGCTTATTGCGCTCAAGTATAAAACATTTGGTGAAAAGGAATGGAAAAAGGGTCACATGGTGTCAGTTTGTGTTAACTGGTGTTGGCCAACAGGGGAACAGGCTGTTTTGCCTGTCAAAACAATATTGAATAGTTACTGTTATGGTGGAAATGTCTTGGCTTTTTCTTTGATAACAGACTTGCATAATAGTTGTTTGTGAGTTTCTACTTACTTTTATCTTGCTAAATATTTGTTTGTGTCTAATATGGCAAGGATGGAATAGAGTTGTTGGGGTTGGGGGACAAGTTATCAGCAGAGATTTTTTTCATATCCGAAACAGACATCTCACAATTATAAACGTGTAAAATACAAAGTAAAAAATAAAAAACCAACTATCTTAAAGTGAAAATAAGTGAATGATGCCAGCAGGGGCTATGAGCCGAGCTGCTTGCTGTATCTAGGCTTTTAGCTTGTTTATTGATGAAGATTACCAATTTTAAATTTTCAGTCATTTTGTTACATAATCCAAATGATCTGAACAGTAAATAAAGCCAATTCAGATTTAAAATCAGTGTCTTTTCAATGCTCTGCGGCAAAGATGATACTTGAAGAGAGCAGCAACTAAATTAAATATGATTTACATTTTTTTCTTCAACTATCTCCTCATTCATTTCAGGATGTTTGGAGATTAAGCTTAACCATGGTTTTGTACCCCTAGGTTCTTCTTTAAAAATATAGATCTTTAACTTTTTTTTTCTTCACCTGTGTATCAGACGATACGAGAGCAAAAGACTGCAGACTAATTGGCTGTTGTTTCTATTTCTGCTCTTATAGTCTGTGTGATGAATCAATATCAAGTAAAAAATGCAGAAAGTGTATCACCTGTATCAAAGAAAATTGTATTCTCCCCTCTGTCAAGATAATTCACCAAGAAAGCATAAAACGTGCAAAGGAATAATGTCCTGGCGTAAGCAGCAGCTCATGATCTGGAACTTGTACCCTCTAAAAGATTAGTCAGATTACTCCGTCCTCCCCCAGTGTTATAGTCATCAGATAGATATCAGAAGTCCTGTCACTACTTGATTTTGATTGGGAGCAATCATTTACTATTTTCAACTGATAGCACTGTGAGTGCAGTGACAAAAAACAGCTAATGCCAAGTTTTTCTGTGGGGGCTGAAAACACTGAACTGCATGGTTTTGTACAGAAAATAAAGGATAAAACAGCGTTAGTGAACACAGGCCATTACTGATAAATACTTATAATCATGAGTTACAGCCTTCCCAAGGACAGAGCTAAGCCTCTCTCCCCTCATTTTCAGTCCTTATGTTAAGATACGATGACCAGCTGCTAAACCAGAACAATACCTTTTAAGTGTCACTCTTCAGTGCCACCTGTCTCTTTCATGTGTTTAAATTTCAGCTTTCAAAGTAAAAGAACTACAATCCCATTACATTTAGAGTAAGGACAGTTTAACATTGATATCCAAGTGGTGTTTCCAGCCCCAATGTAAGAGTTCAGTTGTGTGTGTGTATAAGTGTGCACTTGGTCTTTGCATGTGTGCACTACTCTCTGCTTGCCAGGGCAGGGCAGGGCTTCCTGTAGCTGTGATTGCTGCCCGGGCAGAGCAGCCCACAGATCCTTTGGTCTCTGTTCCTCTTTTGCTTTGCCACCTGGACCTTCACCCACAAACCTGGCGCCGTCTCCTCCCCTTTTTTTGCCTTTCTTGTGCTCTGTATTTCTCACTTCCTGCCTGCCTTCTCATTATCCCCCTCCATCTGTCTTTCTGTCTATCTCTGTCTCCTCCTCTTCCCGTTCTTGTTTGATTCCCTCCCTGCTCTTTTCTTTCCAAAACCCCCCCTTAACTGTCCTCACACACTCACTTACTCTCTCCCTGCCTTCTGAACGTATCGCCTCTGACTCTGTGATTCATCCAGTGATTCAGGAAATGAAAATTCAAAGGTTGTAACAAAATCTGTTTTTCATCCTAAACCTTGTGTTGCACATGTTGCCGCTCTTTTCTAATTTTTTTTTTCCCCACACCAGTTTTACGGGAAAATCTGTTGTGTTTGATGTCTCACAGAGCCTTGACGCCATGCAGACTAATTGAGCCGCAAGCAATAGATCAGATCCGGCCTATCATAGTTATAAGGCTTGGGCTATATATGCAGGTCAAGGTGTGTGGCTAGCTGTAAATTGCATTCTATATAATGAGTATGAACATAAGGAGCACAACCTGTGTGCACAGATTGTCAGGCAACTCATTCCAAAGCTTTGTCCGTGTCTTTATGTGGGCCTGACAAACAATGTAAGTTAACCTGCAAGGAATTTCTTAGTTTATGACTTATTTTCACTGAAAAAGTAACCCCATAAAAAGTTTTAATTTGAGCTAAAAAGAAATACGAAAAATCATACATAAACAATAAAACACTTTTATGACCTGTGTATTTGCTTTATTATTACTTTATTAAAATAAGAAGTAGAAACATATCAAATGAATTAAGCTATACAAAGTTTTTTTTTTCTATTGATCTCCACCAGTCTTGGTTAATTGCTGAATCTCAGCAAATTTTTCACTAACATTAGCATGCATCCTTCTATGAATACATGGCCTGAAAGCTCAAAGACCCCTTTTGTGCCTGTGTGTGTGTGTGTGTGTGTGTGTGTGTGTGTGTGTGTGTGTGTGTGTGTGTGTGTGTGTGTGTGTGTGTGTGTGTGTGTGTGTGTGTTTGTATATGTGTGTCTGTTACTTCAAACAAGAGCTGCTCCCAACTTAGGACAACGTGGAGCACACAGTGGTGTGTGAGAGCTGATACCAAGCTCTTGAGATATAAATAGGACCTCCCAGCAACAGGGCTTCCACCTGCAGCACTGATAACTCTCTGCCTGTTTTAACAGCTTCAGTCTCTCTGTGTCTTTGTTGATATGAAGGCCTTTGGTTTTGCACAAAAAAATATATTTTAACAGCTCTGTTATTTTTTATAAACTCAATGTTTTTCTGGTTATTTATCGATACTGACATTTAAACTTTTAAATAACACAAATAATGTCATGGATCTGCTCCTAATAGGACATAGCCAGGGGGACTCACTGGCCACATTAAGCTTTCTGCCAGCTCCATGTTATTTTGTCAGGACACCTTTTGGTAGTAGTGACATACCAAAGCACCAGACAAACCCTTGAATGGCCTAAGGTTGATCGAAGCTTCCACTCATTGAGCTAACCATGGGTCATGTGGTCACTCATGCTGACTAGCTCAATTCTCGTGTGTCTTTAATGCATCCTGTTTCCTTCCTGCTTGATCAAAGTCAGTTTTAGCTGTTGCTAGAAAAAAAGGATAGTTTACTTTCACTTTTGGTGTTTGGCGCAACACTGTAGAAGGGAAGGTAAGATTTATGCTAAGCATTTTTGTTTTACTTTAAAAAAAAAAAATGTGTTTAGGGCTGATCACTTGAACTAAGTCTTAACATGTTTCACCAATTTAGGTCAGAGTTTAAACTTTAATTCTGAAATGATGTATTTAGAGGATAGACAAGCCTCCTGACATTCACTCTGGATAGCATGACATCAGTTATTTAAAGTATTAATTGATCCCTAGTTTCTGGAAGATTTGCTTTCAAATCCAGTGTTATGTCTAACCAAAACAAAAACATTCAATATACCATTTGATTTAACATTGACCCCAGCAGCCAGTCCTTACATCTGATTGCTATTGTTAGTTATCAAAACAGGCTGTTTTCTCGGTTGCCTATTTTTTCAGGCACCTGTGTGTTTGTCAAACAAAGACAAATAATGTCTAAGTGTTGTTGATGTCACTATTTGATTTTTACCTTTTTGACAGCAGTTGAGCTGCAGCTCAAGGAACATATTGGTTAAACAATATATTTTTTCTTGCCAACAAACCAGCAACTGATGTCGACATCAGGACAGCAGTTTCTCTGGCTGCTTGTTGTGTGCGATGCTGCAGGAAAAGCTAGGCCAGATTTCTGAAAGCACATGAGGGAGACAAAGAAAGCAATCAGGGGCTTGTGTCACAGAGAATAATGTAGGCATTGAGAAAAGGAGTTGGAATTTATGGGAAAAGTGAGGAAAGGAGCGAAAGCAGAAACGTTAAATCTGTTGTGCAAGAAAGATTTTCTATTTTGCAGCTTAGGGAAAGTGGAGACAAAACTGTGTCAACCTTTTTCGGCCCTGTTAGGCCCCTCAGCCAAGGTGAAAGTAAAGGATCTGGAAATCCTCATAACAGAGGACAGAGAGGATGAGCAGAAAGGAAAAACCATGGGAACAGAGACTGTCAAACCCCCATAGGGATCCAACCAGAGGAAGTGTGTGTCTGCAGATGTGTGTGTACTGCATACTGTATGTCTGTGTGTGCATATTATGTCAGTGCTGAGTCATCCCTGGGCTGGCCAGGCAGATAGAAACAGGCTTCTGGGGGGGCCAGCTGGAGGGGCACAAGGTGGCACGCACTGAGCATGCTCTGAAAAAGTACAGGAAGGGGATTAGTTGTTGTGACAGTTCACATCCAGGAGCTTTAGTGACGCAATATGTAACGCTGCCAAGTTTTCACTCCCTCACTGACGTACGCGTGTCCCTGGGTACGTTCAATGAAAAATAGGAAGCTTTACTGCGTGTCAAGATCTCAAAAGTGTTTCTTCTTAAATGTCGTCACTCAGAACGTGGAGAGGGAGGGAGAAATTAACAGAGAGATAACAAGACATGTTGCTCCATGTTTGGCCCAACCACAACGAACCCCCCCCTTATTTCTTGTGGTTTCCTGTGATCTATTGGACCAAAGCCTGACACCCCCCCCCCCCCACACACACACACGCACTCACACACACGTGCTTTACATCACACACACATAACGCAGACAAACATTCATACTTCCTGTATTTAGAAAAGACCCTTTTCTGCTGCGCTGGAGGAAAATGGTATGTATCGTGGACATGTGTCGTAGTTTTGAGATTGATAAAATGCTAAATGCTAAACTTGCTCTTTATGATGTCTGTTCAGCGGCTCTTTTATGGAAAGCATAAGTAGCATGGGCAGTATTGAAATGAAAAAAGTTAAGTACAAGATTTGACCTCACAGAGGAACCCTGGCAGGGTGAGACAAGACCCCTCTGCCTCAAAGTCCTGCTCACCCTGTCGCGTTTAATTCTGAAAAAACGACCCACTTGCTATTAGGGGTGGGAATCACCAGAGTCCCCACGATACAATATTATCGCGATACTCGAGACACAATACGATTCTATTGTGATTTTTAACATTTTGCGATATGCTGAGAATTGTGATACACTATATTGCTATAAAGCTTTTTAACTGCATATTATGTCCACTACACTAAACTAAACCAAGAACTGTTCTCACTTCAGTCTTTTTATTTGTATTTCAGTCTAATTGAACTTTAACATAAATTCTTAACAATGCAACTTGTTCAAAATGAATTGTGCAACCCCTTAAGCAGTAAAAAAAAAAAAAGCATATCTAAAATATCATGTTAAAAATATCGATACTTGGCTGCCATGAGACGATATAATATCCCTACACAAAATATTGCGATACGATTTTTTACCCCACCTCTACTTGCTATATATTTTAACCTTACTTAATTTAAGTAATTTTTAAAGCTACACTCTTGTGAAAATCTAGCTAGTCTGCGGCAGATTATGCAACATGAGATCATCTATGGGTTGTCCTCATAAACCAAGAAGCTCTAATCTTGCATCAGCTTGGGCCAGTTGTGGTTCTTTTGAAAATGTGTCCTTCCTCCTCCTGATCACTTTTAAACATGGGGTTTGAGTATTCTCACAGTCAACAATATACACAAACATCAAGGAAACTGTAATAGAATGATTGAGAAGGTGAAGGACAGGGGTAGACCTCTCTTCTGATGAAATATGTGGTTTACTTAAACCACTGTCTCAGTTCTTCTGTCATACAAAATAGCATATTGTTAACCATGGTGGCTAGGACACAAATAACGTTATTATTATAGGACACAGCATGTACAGTACACTGTAGAAGAGCAGAAATCGCCTTTTTTCTCTTTTGTTATCGTATGCACAGAATAGTGATGGAAGCTGCTTCAAAACATTTGATGACGGGGATTGACCTTAATTTGATGATGGGACTTTAAACTGTGATGATGGGACTTTAAACTGTATGCATCACTCCACTTCACAGTTAAATGCCTAGCAACTCCACAGAGTTACTTTACATGTTGCATGAAAAATAAAAGCACAAATCAATGATAGTACAAATGATCTTTTGTTAACTAGTACTGTTTATTATGTGCTGCTTCTAGAACGGTCGTATAGTACCAGTATCACATTCTTCACAGCTTCACAGTCTTCTTCATATTCAGTACGGCACATGAAGCCTACCAAGGCAACACTAAGGGCATACTATCTAGCCCTATGCAGCAATAGAAACAAAGGAGTGAAACAAAGTACAGAACAGATAACAAAGAGCGGAGACCAACTAGAGGGCATGGCTGCACAAAGTAAAAAAGAAAAAAAAGAAATTGAAACTGAATCACATAGCCATTAAACATTTATTGACTATTTTTTCCACTGTCAGACCACACAAATATTTTGAGGAAGTTTAAAATAACATAAGATAAAAAAAAAAAGGAAAATGCATAGACTTTTCATTGGCAAAGAATTATCAGCATCTAGAAAGGAGTAACTTAACATTCTAGTTATACTCTTCACAATAACTTTTTTGGAGAACTTGTAGAGTTTTTTTTATTTAGGGGGGGTATCAATATCTGCATAATGTAGCAGCATATTTCTCAATGAAGCCAGAAGTTGGAATATAGACTCAAGCCTGAAAACTTAATCTCTAACAGGGTGAGGAAAAAAAAGCAGAAGGAACACTGAAGCAGGTCACATGTAGACACACAGATGGCCAAGCAGGCAGTGTGGTTGATTGAGAAATTTTCTAACCATACTTCCTCAGCCAGGGCCTCATTCAGTGTCTGGCTGAATGACTTATTACTGTTTTCATTCATTTTAAAAACTTCTGCTTCTCTCATCCATTTCACTGCACTTTGTAACTGATTTAGTCATCTTTATTGAATTCCACTTAGCTTCACTATCCACTTTTTTTTTCCACTTTATTCACCAGTACAAGTTCTCTTGATATAAATATGCACTCACAGGGTTTCTGCTCTTGATTCAATCTACTCTTTTCCCCACAAATTGAACGCTTACCAATTGTCCTTTGAGTGAACCATGGCCGTCCTTATCTATTAAGATACTCTGTGACTGGTTGATTGCCAGAGATTCTTTGCAGGCCCATGTAATCCAATTTAGGCTGTTTAAGACTGAGACCAGATGAAATCAGACTTCTGGTTGTCCTTTTTCAATGTTTGAACTGTTTCAAACTTTCAAGTAATTCAAAGACATGCTTGGACTGTTCAGCCAGTTAAATATTGAGTATTCCAGTAATTTACATATTATCTTGATTTGCCTCTAATTACATTTCCATATCTCTCTTTTGTTTTTCTCATTTATCTTTATTCTCTTTCTTGTCTAAACCCTCCATCCCTCCACCCCTGTTTCCAAATCGACCCCTTTACCCCCTCTCCTCTCCAACCACTGTTCTGTCTTTTCTTATATTCTCTTCTTTCTGTTTCCACCTTTTTTGTTTGGCAGCAGTGATTCTCAGCCGGTCTGGTTACTGCAATGAATGGTAACACTATCCATCCAGCCAACACCACCACAACAGCAGGAGGAAGCCCAGGCTTGGCAGCACCCCCAAGAGGCTGGAGGGAATTCTGCGAGCTGCATGCCATCGCCACAGCCAGGCAGCTGGCCGGACACTACCAGAGCTTCGCTAGAGAGTGGCCGCAACATGACGTGCTCCCACCAGAGACCTTTTCCAAGCAATTCACCGACCTATTCCAGCAGCACTTCTGCTGTGAGGTCGACAAAGACGGCACTCCGCTCAGCCAGAACACAGGTTCTAATGATACCATTAGCGCTTCCTCCACCACTCCAGTAGCTACTTCCCTTCCTTTCGAGGGTTTAATCGGTCGATTGCGGATAACATCTTTGTCGGGGGTGCAGGATTACCGAGAGGCGGGCCGGCCGAGTGGAGGGGCTGCTCCATTTGCACCAGTGTCACCAAAAGTTGAGCCTGTGGTGTTGAGACGCGAACAGGAGCAGCCACTACGATGCCCTGCAGGAAGCTCTTTATCAGGAAACCAGGTGGTGCTCAGAGGGTCAAATCGTTGTATTGGTAGCGGGTCACTGCTGAGTCGTAGCCGTAGCAACGAAGACATCTCTGGCACGGATCGTCGGCAGGTATCTCAACGGTACTCCTCTGAATCCTCAACCTCAAACCCTGGACATGCTGACATTACACATTTCTCGGTCAGTCAAATCCGGCAGACTGTTAGACGGCTTCTCAAGAAACGGCCTGTCCCCAGCCCCCCTTCATCCCAGGACCTGTCTCTTAGCAACCCTACTACTTACAACAGCAACAACCCCCAAAATATTGCTGACAGAGTGGGCAGCATTTCCTCAACAAATGAGGAAGTGTCTTCCTCCTCATCCTCTCACTCTTCCTCTTGTCTGAACTCTGAAGCCACTCCCCCAACTTCTTCACATGTGACTGTGGCAGGGGTAGCCTCTCACTTCCTTGATCGTTTCCGTCGGTTACGTGGCGGGAGCATGAGGCAGAGGAGGTCAGAGGTGAGCAGCTGCTGTAAAGAGGGTTCACTGAGGTACTTGCTTGTGGATGACACTATCTCAGACTCTCAGCCTCGCTGGCAACGCTGCCGCCTGCTGGTCAGGAGGATCAGGGACACTCAAGGAGGAGGAAGAGGAGGAGGAGGGGAGAGATACCAGTTGGAGCTTTATGATCCTCCAAAGGTAGGAACACCTGCTTATGCTTATACTTATACGTAGTGGTGTCCTGGATTCCAAATCACACGGATTAAACAACAGAATTGGAGTTACAAAGCTGAACTTTAAACATATGTGTTAATGAAATCTTGTTTTTTCCCCCATCCATTTCAAATGCTCTTCTCTCCGCATCTATTGTGTTCTTGTCAGTGCACATATATTTTTTAGTAATAGAAGCGTTTACATCAGTGGAGACACCGATTACTGTTACAAATCGGATTGCTTTGTTTAGAGCACAAGATGAGAAAATAATTTTGTGACTAGCAAGTTTGATGTTATCTACAGAAGTCTTATTTTCAGTCTATTGATGTGATCTTTTTTTCTCATATGAGCTTAGAGGATGTTGAACACGTGTGTGCCTGTGGGCAGGCTATGTGACGGGGTGCGTGCTTTCAGGAACTATATCATCATTTTATGGGCTGAACACAGTGCTCTGTAAAGGAGTTTTGGCAAATTTACTGCAGACTAGAACAGGCTGTAATGTTACTTACATGAAGCCACTGATTGTTGACACAAGCGGCAACCAGCTGTAAACTGCATGATTTAGATTGGGTGAGAAAAGATGAAGAAGCATGTGAAATATCAACGCTTTACAACCCATTACTGTGTGCTTGTCTGCAGAAATTACACGAAATATATTCTAAAAGACTGTAATGTCTTCCTATTTGTACAGACAGTCTACATGGCACTATTTAAATGCTGCCTTCTTTTAACTCAGACTCTGCACAGTGATTTAGCGGTTGTATTTATTATAGATATGTTTATAAATTTGGCATTGATTCATGGTTCACATGCGTCCCGAACCATGGTTGGTGATCCACTATTTATACAACAATGCAAGTTAATACTGGATATGCATACACATTGTGTGCACACTCCTTGACATGCAGTATCTGTCTGCAACATTTCATATTCACCAGACTCTGAAATATACACATGATTTACCAGAATCCATAATCTTATCTTATTCCTATTGTTTTTAAGACCAAATGTGAAAATGTAATATCTCAGTACACGCATTCTAGTAATGACTCATTAACTGTAAACATGATTCAGAATACAAGTTCTCAAATGAGTTGCAATGATATTTGATGTATGACTTGAAGTTTATTGCAGTTATGATGTTACAGTAAGATTTTAAGTTGTATGCACATGCTACCATACTATCTATGTTAATGGTAAATGCAACGTTAGTATGACTAGAGGGAAATTATTTCATAATGATGCAGACATTTAAATTGACAGGTGGCTTAAAGTGGAGTTACTATCTTAAGTCAAGAATCAGCAACAGAATTGTGATTCATAATCAATTAAGATAAACTAGAGGAAGAGGTTTCAATGTAGGGAAATATTTTTGTAGATTTGGTCCCTAAATTAAGAGAAGTTTGATGCCACTTTCATCTCAGAGAACCAGTCTTGCATTGAGTATCATAACCCAGCTGAGACGGCTTTGATGATAAATAATAGGACTACACAGCTCACACCAAAATCAAAATATGTGTCAGTTAGTGAATTATTTGATCATGTACAAGGCCAGGCTAGCTGTCTCTCATTGGTTCCAGACTACTGCTAAACTAAGCTGATTACAACCTTGCTCTAATTCCATAGTTATTACACAGCAATAAATGCTTTTTGAAATGTTTATGCTTTCCGAGGTGGAATACAGCTTCAGTCTGTTTTTAGAATCAAGCCCTCTTTTTTTTTTGAGTCAGGAGTGTCTAGTTTTCACTGCATGTATGCATAATAATCAGTGGCTGACGCTTTTGTTTGTGTGTGTGTGTGTGTGTGTGTGTGTGTGTGTGTGTGTGTGTGTGTGTGTGTGTGTGTGTGTGTGTGTGTGTGTGTGTGTGTGTGTGTGTGCGCGCGTGTGGTTCTTGAAAATGTTTTTTAAGCTACTTCTCAGAACTACACTGAAGCGTTTAACAGCTGGCTGCTTCCTCAATTTGTGCAGAGTACATTTTCTGTAGATCTATGTGTGTGTCACTCAATAATATGAAAACCCACACAAGCCTATACATGA